>NW_023425354.1:36401945-36494445 GCF_014108415.1 Molossus molossus | reverse complement strand
ATTGACTATAAAATTTTTCTTGACTTTATATTGAACACAAAGCAGCGGTGTGAGGTAGGGCCATTTGGGATCACGCCCACGCCGCTATGGATGATCCTCTATTGTACAAGTTACTCAAAGCAGACTTTGTGGACAGAGGGGGGAAACAGTGTCTGAGTTTCCCTTGGTGTTTGCTTCATTGTTTCAGATGAAGCCACTTTTTGACTGATTCCTTAAAGTGGCAATTTCCCACTCAGTGTTAGTAACATGACTATGGGAGACACAGAGAAGAGGAACCAAAGCAAAGTTGGGCTTGTCCCTGGATTCCTTCCTTCCTTCCTTCCTTCCTTCCTTCCTTCCTTCCTTCCTTCCTTCCTTCCTTCCTTCCTTCCTTCCTCCCTCCCTCCCTCCCTCCCTCCCTTCCTTCCCCCCTCCCTCCCTCCCTTCCTTCCTTCCCCCTGTATTATCTTGTAACTCTTCTAGAAAAAAGGCTATGGTCAGTAGGAAACAATCTTATTAAAGCACAACAGCTTGCACCAGAGCTAACACTTTAATCTCGTGAAAGCAAACTCCATTTCTGTGCATCATGGAGATGCAATGCGGGGGAAGTGAATGAGGTCTCAGGCAGCCTAACAGTGACGTCTCCCACAGGACAGGAGTGCCTGGACGTATGAACTGGGATATCTTCAAGGGTGAGGCTGGGACAACGGGGAGACCGGAAGGTGGGCAAAGTATCCAGAAGGACCAACGGATGCTCTCAAGTCCCTTCTCCATCAAATGAAGTCACTCATCAGACCCTTCACTTTAAAATGGTCCACCTCCAACAAGCACACCATTCCTGTTTCACCAATTAGGCATACAAAATTTTCCATTTTATTTTCTAGGCCCAAAGATAATATTGATTGTTTTTTAATCCTCACTAGAGGATATTTTCCCCCTACTGATTTCAGAGAGAGAGAGAGAGAGAGAGAGAGAGAGAGGGAGAGAGAGAGAAACAGAGACATAGATGTGATAGAGAAACATCGACTGGTTGCCTCGCACACTCAACCCACCCAGGGCCAGGGATCGAACCTGTAACGCAGGTACGTGCCCTGACCAGGAATCGATCCCGCAACCTTCCTGTGCATGGGACAATGCTCTAACTCACTGAGCCACATCAGCTGGGCAAGACACAATCTTTAATTGAGCCAAGTTTTCCCCTGGCACTCCCCCTCTGCCATCAGGGACTGCTGCCCCAAGAATGAACTGAGTTAGCACCACATCCTGCCCATCCCCTTCCACCTGAGTTCAGTTCACCATCCCTGGTCTACCTTATCCCCGAACAGTATATGCTGCCAAATTATTTCTCAGAGATGAAGTGCTCAGTCCCTCCTTCCAGCTGACCCCGTCCAGGCATGAGAAAGCATGGATGGAGCTCACTTACATTAGTGCATCTGTGCTGCATTACAAGTGTTTGACTTTTTAAGAGGATTCTTATCAACCTAACTCAATCTCTAGTTGGGAGAATTCGGGGCAGCATTAAACAGGAATGAAAAAATGTGCAGAGAGTGGAGGGAAGTATTTCTGAGCAATGCACGTTGGCTAGCAGCATGGCCGAGAGTGGGTGGAGAGAGAGAAGGAAAGGTTAGCACGGCGGGGGCCACTGGGCAGAGGGGCCACATGAAAGGGCTGCTTCCAAATGAGAGACTCCCTACTTCCCACAGGAGTCCGTTCAGATTCCACCTCTTCACAGAGCATCTTCTACGTACTCCCAATCCCATTTTCTTTTTCTGAATTCCCTCAGAACTCTAGTATATAACATACATACAACTCTTAATTATTATTATCACCAGTCTGCTTCTTTAAAAATGATATAGGGGTTCCTGCAGAGAAGGAGTGACTTTGTGAAGAATAACTCTCACCAAAGTACCCGACACAATGACAAGCACACAGCAAGAATTCAAGTACACTGTTGCTAGCTTTAAAGCCAGGAGATTATATTAACAATATATAAGGGCTAGTCTGGCCAGTGTGGCTCAGTGAACTGAGCATCGTTCCATGAACTGAGAGGTCCCAGTTTGATTCCCAGTCAGGGCACATGCCCGGGTTGAGGGCTCGATCCCCAGTGGGGGACATGCAGGAGGCGGCTGATAGATGTTTCTCTCTCATACTGTTGTTTCTCTCTCTCTCTCCCTTCCTCTCTCTCTAAAAAGTCAATAAAAACATGTAACAAATACATAAGGTCTATAGTTTAAAAAGGAAACAAGTTACATATTAAAACGAACAAACAAAAACAACAAACTAAGACTTTATACTTTCAGTTCATCACCCAGCTATCGTGCCTGCGGTTTTCAGGCATTGACGTCGCCAACCTCCATGAAAGCAGAGAACAGTGACATGCAGAATAAAGTATTTTGGAAATTTCTAATATGAATAGCAGATTTCCTTTTCCAAAGGGTTGAAAACAATTTTCAGAAATTAAACTGTGGTACCCCTGGAGAGAGCAGGATTGTGAGAATGGGCAGTGTGATAGTTATGGAGAGAACTGGGAACAGCAAAGGTACTCGGTCCACAGGGCTGGGCCAGGGAATTGAGGAGACACAGGACCACAGACGGAGCATCCGCTCTGGTATGGGCACCACACTGGGTGTTTTACAGGTGCCAGAATTGAACCTTCACAATAACACATCATTTTTACAGATGAAGAAACAGAGGCTCAGGGAGGCGAATCAACTTGTCCAAGGCCACCTAGGTGACAGAAAGTGAACAGAAACAGGATAAGGTCCCAATCTATCTCCAATGATCTTGCTCCCCCACTAGGTAACCCCAACCCCTTCTAGGACATTTTTCATCCTTGCCTCCCAAACAAACCAATCTGTCTCCGTGAGGAAGAAAGAAGTGAAAACAGACCTTTAGCAGCTATGGGGTCAGGACAAGGAGTTGAGACCATTTGGGAGGGATTCAGGGAGACAGTGAATATTAGTTGGAGGGGAAGCACTGACCAGGTACTCTTTCCACATCATGAGATTGTATCCCAATAATCCTGAAAAGCGATCATTTTATACAGTATAAGGAAATGAGGCTGAGGCAAGTTAACTTATCCTAAGTCTTAATGCTAAAAAGAATACAGTGAAGCTGGAATTTGAACTTGGTCAGCTGGTTTCCAACACTGGGCTCTTTCCACTGCTGCCTGTTGCAAGCACCCTCTCCCTTCTCCTCTTCCCATAAATGCCCCAAACTAATGTTTGGGAAAACTGTTCTATTAAGAGATCTAACCAGTTAATTATATAGCAGTTGAACTGAAAGGAGCCTGCTTCCCACAGGAAATAAAACTGTCATCTCAACCCAAGAATGTAATAGACAAAAAAAGAGAGAGGCTTACAATGTATACTTTAAAATGCCGTTACCCTCTGAACCCATTTATGGATACAGTTGACATTTTTACAGGCCATGTCAGTGAGGCTCATCAACAGCTCATCTACGCCGTGGGGCTGCAGTCACCACGGACAGCAGAGTTTCCCACTAGATCCACTCAGCAGTGGCTGGGCAATGACACAGTGATCCGATCCAGTCCCAACAGCAACACAGCAATGGATGCCAGAGAATGGTCATAAAATGGAGCCAGGCCTTGGGAGAGGGTCCTTTTTGCTGAGCTGGCTCAGACTTAGGTGAGAATGTCAACAAACAGCTCTCCACATTAGGATAATCTACAATGCAGACAACTTACACACGGGCCATTAAGTAAACGCATTTCTATCTAGACCAGAGTCACCATTTTTGTCTCCAAGTTAAGCAAAAAGCCAAAGCTCATCTCTTTAATGCAGAAGTAGAACCCTTCAGAAACTTGCAATGAAACGCACCAGTAATGGCTCCTGAGCGCCTGATCCCACCCACATCTGGCTCTGTTTGGGAGCTAAATTCAGCAGAAGTCTCCAGGGTCAACAAATGACCCTGAATAAAAATAGTCTTGGAAATCTGTCATGGAGAAGGAAAGGAAACAAGACGGCAGGGTGATTCACTCCAAATGGCAGCTCCAAAACCCAAATTCTCATTTTTGTCCCAATATGAAGCCAATGTGCAAAACAGGCACAGAGCAAACTGTCCTTTTCCGAAGGCCTCCAAAAGTGGTTGCCAAAGAATTTCATATGGAAGCCAAAAAGATTTAGTGTGCCATTCACCTCTCCTATAAATCTAACCAGAGCGACTTCTAACTAGCGCTCTGAACCAATCGCAGGTTTATACTTGCTTGAAGACCACCCAGAGTATCGAAGGTTTTGCCTCTGGCAAGCAGGAGGGATCCTCCGTCCCACCAAATTTTCCAAATGACCAAAGAGTTGCAGAAAAAGAGGACAGAAGTTATGCGGTGAGTGTGGGTATGCCTGTCCGCTGCCTTTCTACTGATTCTACACCTCGCTCCGCCCCCTCCTCCACAGTTAAGTTGCATTAAAATAAGTACAATCTTTTTCAGAAGACTGTATGCTTTTTAAAATTAAGGATTCCACTGGATGAAGGACAGTCAGCTCAGGTAACCCACTTTAAGATGCAGTGACCATGCCCTGGCCAGTTTGGCTTAGCGGTTAGAGCAAAGAATCCCAAGTTCAATTCCGGTCAAGGGCACGTACCTTGGTTGTGGTTCAGTCCCTGCTCTGGGTCGTGCGGGAGGCCAATTGATGTGTCTCTCTCACGTCAGTGTTTCTCTCTCCCTCCCTATCTGAAGATAAATGGAAAAATATCCTCAGGTGAGGATTTAAAAAAAAAAAAAAAGATGTAGTGAACAGATAGGAGTCAAATTCTGCAGCAAGACAGAAAACACAAGGGGACCAGAGGGGCACCTGCATGACAACCACGCACTTGCTCTGTCCCCTTCCCAAGCCCTGTATCTACTATTGCATTAATAATTCATGTTCCTTTTCTTAAAGAGGGTTCCTCTCAATGAATGCCTGAGTGTGACGGGGAGGGAGGGAGGGCAGAGATGAGGGAAGGAGAACATTCCAAGAGAGTGAGAACAGCCTAGGCCTGTGGTTCTCAAGTGGGGACAGTTCCCTCTCCCCCGGGGGTATTTAGCTATACCTAGAGCATTCTGGTAGCACAAATGGGAGGGGCATGGTGCTACTGGCACCTGGGGGCTAGAGGCCAGGAATGCTGCTGAACATCCTATATGCACAGGGCAGGCTCGGGACAGAGCGTTATCCAGCCCAAAAGGTCAATAGTGCTGAGGCTGGGAAACCCTGGTCCAAGCAAAGGTATAAAAGACATATTGTGTTAGGTTAAAAGTGAGAAGTTGCCTGTAGCTTTGGCAAACACGGTGCTTTAAATGACTGCTTTTGTGGAAGAGAAAAGCCAATAAGAAGAGAGGGGAGGAAAAATTAAATTGCCAAGGAGCCAAGATACAAGGCTGAGCTGATCCCTTATTCTTAAAACAGACCGACAACAAACTTGGGAAACGAAGATGTGTTTCTTCATCCCATGAAATGAAAAGCACGGCTCTCGGGGACGCCGTCCTCGGCTGGAGCCCACTCCAGGGCAGCAGGGCACATTCCTCCCTTCACGTGGACGGCTAAGTGCGGAGCAAGAGCACAGTGAGGACCAGGTGTTCCACGTGCGCCCCCCCCCCCCCCCCCGGCAGTCTCCCTTCGAGAGGGTGCAAAGCCGCTGTGAATGCCGGAAAAACTGGAGCACAGGAATGGCCCAAGCAAGGAGAAAAGGAACCACGGAGCTCCAAGTCCAAAAAGGACGTAGCTAGGAGGAAAGCAGAGTATTGGGGGGATGCCACAGTTGGGGTTTCAAGTGGTCATTAGGGTTGTTGGCAGGAGCCAGGCCTGACCCTGAAGGCAGGAGGTGCCTGTACAGGAATCTTACTTCTGGGCACAGACCCTCGACAATGGAGTGAGGAGTTTACCACCACAGCCAAAACCGCCAGCACCTCCAACTCCACCAAGAGTAAAAGCAAATAAACAGAACACATTTCCCCTAGCGAGAGAACTCTAGGTGGGAAAAGTGGTAGCCCTCAAGATACTAGCAGTTTGGGGGCACAAGGGTAAAACATAAAAACGGAAACTCCTTCTCGGATACAGGTACTAATTCGCACGAATGCACATCACCCTTTTATCTTACCTCACCCAGACTCACAGGCACAGATACACACCTAAGCCTGCCTTTAAAAATAGTAACACTAAGAGGAAAATTGCATCAATGGCAGTAGATGTCTAAAAATCAAGCTTTAGCCCCAACAGGAAAAAAGAAGGCCAGCACAGCAGCAAAGTGGGAAGAGAATTCTACATGGACAATGTCATAAAAGCGTCAAAGAGGGAAGTGAAACGGTCCTTTTATTCTCGCTATAAAATGTGCCTACCAGTATGCTGGAGGCTCGTGTTGGAAAAATTAAAGTCAGGTTGGGATGACACAGAACTCTGAAACAACTGAAGCTTTGAGTGCCTGACAAGTGTGGATGCCACAGACCATATATGCAAAAGAGGGCCTTGCAGAAGAGCCAGGAGGAGAGCAAAGGACAGGACACTGCAGATGGACAGAGAAGCCTGACCTCAGGGAAGGCAGGTGGTCGGGCACATGCATACCTATTACTGAGAAAGGAAATATACTCAAATTTTGCCTCGATAAAAGCATACATATACACATGGTATAGCCCAACCACCCATGTTCCAGGAGATGAAAACATCCCATCACATAAGAGCACCTATATCTGCAGTGGGTGTCTGGTCACCTTCTGCAAAGTAAAACAAGTGTCCCCAGGGTCACAACAGCATGAGCCCATTAGTTCAAGCAGTTACACACTGAAATAGTCTGGAGGGGTATCAGGGTGACAAGAAATTCAGACTACCAGAGACAGGGCTGCTTTCCACCTGGGTCTTTAGGGTTTACAGCTGGGGTTATGTTTACAGCTACTGGGAACAAACTACTGCCAATATATAAGTAAATCATGAACAGTCACTAAGTCTGTACAATGAGAACTGCAGCCAGTTAGAAGAGCTGTCAGGGACTCACACAGAGTGAGACACCCATGGACATCTGAACATCCAGAATCTTGGCTGACTTGGTGAGTGCGTGTAAGGGCAGACCTAGAAACCTGGGCATTGGCCAAGGGTCTTGCTAATGAGAGCTGGTGATTCCGCCTGCAACTCCTCCCCTCCTTCAGATAATTTATTTGCTATCACCCAGAGTAGGCTTTTATGCTTCCACACCTCTGCTCGTGCCACTTTATCCACCAGGAATGTTCTCCAACTAGACAAATCCTACCCATCCTTTGTAACTCAGCTTCTCTCCTGCTCTACATGGTGTTCTCGGCCAGCCTAAAGCATCTCCCTCTTCTGAACTTCCAGAACAATTAGCTTGTACAATTACTTGGCAAAGAATCATCTAAGCTCCATAAGGCTTAATGAACTCTTCTGTATTCTTCACCTATTATTTAAATCAATAGACAATTTTTTTCCCCTCAAGTGTCCTCTCTTCATTCCATCTTACTGAAATGTTTGTAAATGCTCTTTTCCAAACACAGGTTACATTTCTTAGATAAGTGATTTTAAAAATCTTTATTGTTGAAGGTATTACAGATGTCCCCCCTTTCTTCTCCCCTGTCTTCACTGACATGACCCCTCTTTGAGAGGTAAGGAGCACCTCTTATAGTGCTCCCACACTACCTCCTAGAGTACCTTATACAAGGTAGAATTAAATAGCGAAATTCTCTTCTGTGTATATAGGAGTTAAGTTTGGCTCACGTTAATAATCTTTATTAAGATTCAAATCTCACACTTAGAAACTGCAACCAGTGATATATGAAAGCAAAAGAGAATGTAAATAAGCACTGAAATATCTTGAAAATCTTCATTATTTTACAAATGAGGAAACTCTCACACTCTGACTGAGGTGTGTGTGTAATAGCAGGTGTAGAAAATCAGGCCTGTGTCCCTGTTCCATCCTCTGGGACACAAGGAAATCTGGCCAAGAACACATGAAGACTCTGGGGTTTGCAATTACAAAGATTAAAAAAATTTTTTAAAATTTACATTGAGGCTAGCAGGGGTAATTAGTACAGAGAAATGTGGTTAGTTAAGCACCAAAACCTAGATTACCATTTTCCCTTCATGAGCTTATGGTGTGATATTTAGCTATAAACCTTACCAGAAATGGGGCTAGAACTTCCAGGAAACACAAACACACACACACACACACACACACACACCCAAAACTCAGTTACTTTGAAACTCTATTTACTCTATTTTTTTTAAAAAACCACTTTAAAGTTCTGCTTACATATCACTCTATCAAAAGAGAAATAATCACATGAAGAAGACTTTCTAAAATAAATTCGTCTTTGGAAGCCCATTTGGGGGTGTTGAGTTGTGACTGCCTTTTCAAGGATGTCAATAACACAAGGGCTCCATCCATAACTCCCTGAAAAAAACTGAAACCATGAATGCCTTGTCAAATTCAGACAGTTTATCTTGGCACTGGCAAGCCGAACAGTCTCTTCCATGTCTGGAAACGTGTCTAATTACGTTTAGAGAGTAACTAAAAAATAGCCTGTGTCCTGGAACAGACAGCTCAGGGATCACTCCAAAGCATCCTGAATGACGTGATGGAACCCCGCCAGGAGGGGGGGGGGGGAGTGGTAGAAGAAGAAGGAAGAGAAAAAGAAAAGAAGCAAGTGTGAAACCGGGATGCGACCATAGTCCCTCTTCTAAACAACCCTCTAGTCTTCCCAGGACTTCGGGGCCGCCGCGACTCTCCCTAAAGTTATTTTCCTTTACTTTTGTTTCCATTAGGTCACCCGGCCCGCCCACGTCACTTACCTGTTAGCACAGCAGCCGGCTCGGCCCCAAGCGCAGCCTCCAGCGCCGCGCACCCCTTGCACCTCCCCGCCCCCCGCGTCCGGACAGCACCCAGGGACACCCCCTCGGGAAGGCGCAGCCCCGGAGCTCAGCACGCCCCTTACACGCCAGTGCAGCCGCGCCCCGGGGCGTCCCGCCTCGGCTAGGAGCCCGGGATACCCCATTCCGGTCCCGCTCCATCCCGGAGCTCGGCGCGCCCGCGCACCCCCAGCCCGCCGCACCGCAGGGGCGCCCCCTCTCGGGGCAGCGCAGGCTCCGCCGCGCCCCGCCGCTCCGCCCTCACCTGAGTCGGAGGTTGGCCATGAACTCGGGCATGGAGACGGTGTCCATCAGCACGAAGTCCGCCTTGCCGAACTCCAGGCTCTCCTGCTCCGCCATGGCGCCGGGGACGGGCTCAGGTGGGCGTCGAGCGGCTCAGGTGGGCGCGCTGCGGCCGCGGGAGCCGGTCCGGGGGTGCGCGGCGAGCTCGGGCGGGGCCGGGGCGGGGCTAGGGGCTGGGGGCTCCGGGGAGAGGGGCGCCGTGCTCCGCTCGGCGGGTCTGGGCCGGACAGAGGCCGCCCCGCGGCTCCTCGGCGCGCTCTCGGTCCGTGCGGCGCACCCGGCAGTTTCCGCTTCTCCCGCGGCGGCTGCCTGGCGCTGTGGGGGACGGGACACCGAGACGGAGACGGCGGCGGCTGGTCCCGCCTCTGGCCTGGGTCTGGCCACGGCCCCGCGGCCTCCCGCCCCGCCCCGCCCCGCCCCGGCCTCTCGGGCTCCGCCTCGCCCCGCCCCGCCGGCTGAGCAGCCCGCCCCGCGGCGGCGCAGGCCTCCGCCTCCTCACCTGGACCGCGCGCTCGCGCGGGGTGGGCGGCGGGGACGCGCGCCGGGCCGGGCTCGGAGGCGGGGCGGCAGCGCCCTCTGGGGACCAGCGCTGGGATCTCCGGAGGGCGGTGCGCAGGAGCCGGGACGTAGGAGAGTGGGTGGGATCAAGTTTCCAGGGTTGCTGCCTCCCGCCCTTGCTTGGTAAATAAATGCCAACGAAGTCACAAAAGTACTTTGCGGAGCTTTTCGGGAGGGTATTTATTATGATTCTATCACCCAGCCGCGCAGCCCACTTCTGCGTCTCAGCTCACACCCTCTCAATCGTTGAAATGATGCTTCACGCTCAGACTGAGAGAAGAATAGTAGCTAACGTGTTGGTGACAATAAAAGTGACCAGAGCTTCTAAGCGCCTTAGAGAATTTAAGTAACTTGCCACATGGCTAGGAAGTAGGGAAGCTGCATTTTCATCCAGGTCATTTGACGTATGAGCCCCAGCGTTCAGCCACATGGCAGATTGCTTTCCTTTTCTAATGTTCCATAATCCATTTTTCTCTTCCATTCATCTGAGCATATCATCAAACATCCCCTTATACTGTTATTGTTTTCAGTATATGTATGGATCATCTCCTTGGGATTACTGCAGGCTTCCTGAGCATGGGGCCATCCCTATACTTCCCCATACCCTCCTGGCACCCACTAGGTAGCGATTGTAGGGCCCTAGCAAGTACATATGAAATCCACAATGGTTCGGTGGAATGGAATACGTTTCAGTGGTCTCCAATTTATAGATACATGGGTTGAGCGTCAAACATTCTTTTGGAACTTAGATGCCTTTCCCAATGAAAATCTATTCTAAATGGCTTTCTAAAGCCGCTCCTCTTCTGCCTGGTGTTTCCGTTAGGACCATCTTCTATTCCAAAATCTATTAGGAAATCTAGAAGCCCCCAAAGACCTGGATGGGCTCCAGCTCCATGGGTGAATTTGAGAGGAGTAACGCATCCTGAAGGACCCTGCTCAAGGCCTGCTTCAGCTGCCAACACCCCACCCTGGCCAAGAGAGAGGGGAAGGCGGCTTGATCACCTGCTGCGGGAGCACCTCTGCCATCAAAAGGCTGCCCCAGCCCCTTGCAAGGCAGACCGCAGTCTGACTACCACCAGCAGCTCTCCTTCTTCCAAGACACTTCTCTGGGTCTCAGTGTCCTCGTTTGTGGAATAAGACCTCTGGGCTAGACACTGTCCAAGGTAGGATTGTCTTTTACTTGGATCTCTTGTGTGGGTCAGTCAGTGGCTAAATAGGTGATTGCACAGAGTATGGTATAGTCATAAAATGTTTGTGTCGGTGTGTTTTAACATAGGTAGAACTGAATTTCAAGAAGAAAAGCAAGAAATCTCAAATGTTGTACAGTTTGGAGCAACCAGGGACCACACTCAATGACCCGTTAGTAGATGGATAGATGTGTATTTCCGGAGCACTGGGTTGCTAGAACAAGAGATTGTACAGTGGGTATGATTTATAGTGATATGCAGCTACGGTTTTCAAATGGCCAAAGCAAGGGAACTCTTGTTTCAATCAATAGCTCATACAGGAGCCTAAGGTACCTAACATTTATTGGCGAAGGGTATTTAATAAGCCCAAATTAGTATAAAATCGGGCATTGAGATAAATGAGGCTCTGTTGATGAATCCAAATCCATCTACCAGGGCTCATTGTCACCTTACTTCAGCCTTAGGATTCAAATTTTCTTTTGTATGTTGTTTTGGTTGTACAGTATCAAGACAATTCTGATTTACATGAGTAGGTAATAATTTGTTACTCATACAATTTCACATCTAGCCTTTTTAAAGGCCAAAACACAGCTACGGTCTCATTAATCAATGACCCATTTACAAGAAGTTCCAATATATGCAGAGACGGCAGGAGAAACCACTGAAGTCTGCCTTCAAACAAGGTACTGTAGGGCAGGTTAGCTCATTAATCTCCTTTGTGATAACATTTGAATGTAAACACATTTGGATATGTATGTTTGTGTTGCAGTTGAAAATATACCAAAAACCAAAATAAAAGTTAACAACACTAATAATGAGATACACCGATCTCATGAGTGATGTGATCTCCTAAAAAAAAGTCATAATGTCACTCACCTGCAGAAATGCATCAACTGAATCTAATCATGAAGAAACACCAAACACAGCCACATTAGGGGGCATTTTACAAAACAACCTATCTTCACTCTTCAAAAATATCAATGGCATGAAAGACAAAGACAGGCTGAGGTGCTGGTCCAGCCCCAGAGAGACCCCACAACTAAAGGCAATGTGCGACCTGGCCTGGACCTCAAACTAGAAAAATGTAAAGGACATTATTGGGAGAATCTGTGAAATTTGAATACAGTCTGTGTATTCGATAGTAGCATAGTTAGCATCACTGTTAGTTTTCCTGAATTTGATCATTGTGCTGTGGTTCTGTAAGAGAATGTCTTTGTTCTTAGGAGACATCCTCTAAAGTATTTAGGTGTAAAAGGTATAATGTCTCAAATTGTTTGGCAAAGATAATAATTATGTGTTGGATATACATAGGTGGATAGATATAAATAGATAATGCAAATGTAGCAAAATGTAAACAATTGGTGAATATAGTTAAAGAATATATGGGAGCTTTTTTTACACTACTTTTATAACTTTTCTTTAAGTTTGAAATTGTTTCCAATATAAAGTTAAAATCAAATAATGGTCTAAAACTGTTAAAAAATAAATAAGTTTATTTTAAAATACTTTTTAAAAATCAAATAATACTTAAAAATGAAAGTCACATCAGAAGTTTACAGCCCTTCCAAAACTGAAAAACCAGGACACACTTTGAAAACTCCGATGCAGAATATGGGATAGATCCGGTTGCCACTGCTGGGCTAGGAGATTCTAAGCACTGAACCGACAATTCTAAAAGCAAAAATAATGCAATGTTTGCCTTAGTTGTCAAGTATGGCCGAGATGCCCCAGAGAGGGTACACCCTGTTTTCTGCTTGAAATTCTTTCCTCTTGTCACCCTTTATTGCTTTGGCCTAGCTAACTTCTGCTCATCCCTTAGCCCTCAGCCTCAACATCACTTCCTCCAAGAAGGCTTCCATGATCTCTCTCTTTTATTTTTTAATTTTTTTTTCTTTATTGATTTTTAGAGAGAGAAGAAGGGAGAGGGAGAGAGATAGAAACATCGATGGGATAGAACATTGTTTGGCCGCCTCCTGCATGCCCCCCAATGGGGATTGGGCCCACAACCTGGGCATGTGCCCTGATCAGGAATTGAACTAGCGATCTCTTGGTGCATGGGTCGACGCTCAACCACTGAGCCACATCGGACAGTCAGAGTCGGTTGTCCTTCCTCTGTGTCCCCATAACACCCTGGAAGTGTCATTCCTGTTACAGCCCTGCACACTTGAGCCTATTGTCCATCTCTCACTAGACTGGGGCCATGAGGGCTGGAAGATGTGTCCTTCTGTTCTCAGGTGTAACTGGCACTGAGTGGCATGGTGCCTAGTGTGTGAAGCTCTTGAGAAACACTCGCTTGATAAAGGAATATGGAATGTCCCTGAATCTATGACTCATGTAATGGGAGGTTGTAAATCCACCCCCTTGGTCGATTTTCTGCATTGAAATCAGCCTTTGTGCAGCATTTGTATCTCATTCTCCTCCCCTGCTCCTGGAAGCAGGTCTCAGGGCTCCCCTGGGCCTGGGTCTGTGCACTCCATGTTCACACTGAACAGAAGCTGGTTGTAAAACCCTCCTGCAGTTGACAGTTGCTGTAGAGGATCTGCTCCGGGTTTACCCATGAACATCAACTCTGAATTTTCCACAGCAAATGCTTGTTCCCATTCTACTTCCCCAGCATGCTCTGGGCTGCTGCCCCCTGCCCCCGAACCAGGTGCTCTGCATTTAGGAAGAAGACTCATGTCAGCATGAGCCCTGCCAGACACAGGCAGGAAGGCCAGGAAGAGCAGTCACACGGCATGTAAAATAAGCCCCAATTATTCTAGAGCAGAAGTAGAGGCAAATTTATGTTGCAAAATAACTTCATGGCTCACTCACAACGATGTAGCAATGATATGGAACTCTGCCTCAGACATCATTCAAGCATACTTTCGCCTCTTCATGCCTATGGCTGGATTTGAGTGAAGACATGATTCTTCAAAGATAGGTTCTCTATGGTTTCAGAAATCTACATTTTTTAAAAGTAAAAACACACCCAAGCATTGCTTCCCTGTTGCCAGTGTATTGCCCACCTGTGGACTGCCCTCCCACCCCCACCCCCACTCCCCCACCCTTGCCTTTCACAGCGTAGACATCTTACAGGACAAAGGAAAGGGAGTTTTCATAGCAGAGATCATGGTCATTAACCACTTTGAAAGGCCAGGAAGTGACTTAAAAAGGTCATCTTCTTACCTCTAGTTATTAAAGACAGAGGATCAGCCAGCCAGTTACTAAAGACCTAGTTCTGGGTTCCAGGCATCTCTTTCCCTGTTGTCCCTGTGACCTAGCTGTGCTTACTTATGATAAGGATCTTTCCTTAGCTCTTTGGATTGGCTGATACTGCAGACAGAGCTCCTTTTAACATAATCAAACGGAGCCCAGAGGAAGCTGGGAGAGGCCTCCTGAAGAGGGGGGAGATGGAGGGGGCTGCAGGGGGAGAAGGGGGGCCTGCCACTGCCAGGGTCTCAGGGCAGCAGGTGGACAGCAACAAGCACTGGTTTTGCATGTTTAGGTTTCACCATCCTTTGATGATAACGTGGACTTTTGCTCCCAAGACAAAGGTATTAAGCATGTACACAAACCAGTTTGCACATGGACTCCTCTCCCATACCCCTGCCCCGAATAACCTGTCTATGGATCCCAATTAAGAACCCCTGGGCTAAGGGAAGGGTCATACCATACGTCCTCCTCATCCGGGAATGGAGGCTGATTTAAAGAAGTCATCACTGTCAGTATCCTGTGAGTCACCAGACAGGGACTGTCCCAAGAGCACATCCTCCTCTGTGGGCAGAGGAGCCACAGATTTAAGGCCACAGGAAAGACAGAATCAGACGGTGGAGGTGGGCACCACCTGGGACTGACTGCCTCCAGGCTGTTTCCTGCCTGGGAATGTGTCCTCTTTGCTGATGACGTGAGTGTTTACCACGCTGGGTTAGAGTTGGCTGTCTAGGTGTGTCCTTAAACTCTGCAGGACAGGGGCCTGCCCTTCTCATCCTGTTATTTCAAGCCCTCAAGCTGTGCCTGGTGCCCCTTGAGTATTTCTTCAATAGGATAGGTAAACAAATTTGTGGGTTAATTTATTAGCAAATGGGTGTGTCTAGATGTAATATTATATTTCCAGGAGCATGGGGCATTGCTCTAAGACCCAAGCCTGAAAACCACTAACTCCCAAAGTATTCTAGCCACGGGAAGTAGTCCTGGGGCTAGAAAACATGGGAGTGTGACAGGAACCCATGAAAGGGAATACAAAAAGGCACATCCCAGCTGACTCATGGGTTGATAATGTCTTAAGGCAGGACGTCTCCCACTCTCAAGTGTGTGACAATCCTTGGAAATGTGTTAGAAATATAGTCTCAGGCTCTGCCCCAGACCTAGTGCATCAAAATCAGCATTTGGACAAGATCCCTAAGTGCTGCCGCTGCTGGTGCTTGGCAGACCACACTTTAAGTTGCAAGGTCCTAGGGAGTCTCGCCACATGTTGCTGTCCACCTGCCGCCCCAAGACCCTGGCAGGGGCAGCCCCTTCTTTCTCTCCCTCCTCCACCTCCTCCCCCTCTTCAGGAGGCATCTCCCAACGTCCTCTATGTGAAAAGGAGCTCGGTGTCTTTGGTTTACAGATGGGGAAACTGAGTCCCAGGAAGAGCCGCTGATTTTGACCAGATCAGATGGAGGTGCTGGTAGAACTTAGAACTGACTTGGGTAGCGGGCAGTTTCCACTACCCAACATGGACATCTATCTGTGAGACAATGTGCACGCAGGGGCTGGGGAGTGAAGAGAAGCGGGGAAGACAGCACCCTAGATCTTCTTTGGGGGACCCCAGGACTTCTCTACCCCATTCCTAAGGTAGGGTGCTGATATATCCTCCTTCCCTCCCCCAACCCTCCTCCCTTTTTCTCCTCTTTGAAAAGCTTGGAATAAAGGTTAAAGAAGCTATTGCTGGGGTTGAGAAAAAGTTCAATTCCTTTCTGTCCTTCATCTGACAAAGCCGTAAGTGGTTAGTGCTAATATCATCCACCATTAATACTGGGTCAGTACCTACAGCACTGACATTCCGGGAAGAATGTGACACCGTGCTCAATGTGACATCTAATCTGCCCCCCAAATGCCCTGTCCTCCTGCCAGTCACCCAGAGTTTCTCAGCTGGTGAGCAGCACCCATCTCCTAGAATGAAGATTATGAAATAAGATGACATTAAAATGCACAGTGTGGTCCGGCCAGTATAGCTCAGTGGTTGAGCATTGACTCATGCACCAGGAGGTCACAGGTTCGATTCCTAGTTGGGACACATGCCCAGGTTGTGGGCCCGATCCCCAGGGCGGGGCATGCAGGAGGCAGCCAACTGATGTTCTCTCTCATCAATGTTTCTATCTCTCTCCCCCTCTCACTTCCTCTCTCTCTCAAATCAATAAAGGGAAAAAATTTTTTTAAATGCACAGTGTGGCCCTCTGACTTTTCCCAATCAACCGGATTCATTCTTTAGATGATCTAGAGGTAGAAATAATATGAGCAGTATTTTTATCCAAATTCTGACAACCTAACCCTAAAGAAATGACACAGGGGGAAAGTTTCAATGATTGAAAAGTAAAATCCACAGAATCTCGGAGACCTCAGAGGCTATGTAATCCAGTACGCCGCAGCCCGGGGCCCGACTCTGCGCTGCAGTGTGCTAGGATGCCTTGGATCGGTGGACTTGCTAGGCCACGCCCATCCCCTGCCGGAGTCTCCACGGAGCAGATCACTCCTTTTCACTCAGTTTTACTCCTGAATCACTGCTCAGGCTCACTCCGTGCCCCGTTTGCCAACCAGCTCCCAACGGGCCTGTCTTCTGCTCTTGTTACTCATTATCCCTATTTACGAGCTTGGTATGGCCTTTGGGACCAATAGTCCACCAAGATAGGACCAGGTTCAAGTTCATTGTAATCCAGGAGGGGAGCCAAGGTCAGAGTCAGTTACGGAAGAGCCTCCTGTTTCTCTTGAGTTGTCCTGCTACGTTTTAGAGTTGCTATCCACAGAATCCTAAATCTGTTTTTCTCTGTTCTCTTTGAAGTCAACCTTTGCTGTTCCTAAGGTCTGTGTCTGACTGTGCTTACCACTCAACCTGGTCACAGTCACTTTCTCCTGGTGATTCCGTGCTTCCCAAGGCTCGAATTAGCTCTTCTGAATAGGATTTGGTTCAGAGGAGCATTTTCCCATACTCGGGAGGCAGTGGCGGTCCAGTGGCACCTGAACTTCAGGTACCTCTACCAGAGGTTTAGGATGAGGCTTGGGAATCTTTGTTTTATTAAAATTTTTTTCTTTATTGATATTAGAGAGAGAGAAAGGGAGAGGGAGAGAGAGAGAGAAACATCGATGAGAGAAAACATCAATTGGCTGACTCCTGCAAGCCCCCCACTGGGGATTTGGCCCACAACCACCCCCCTCAGGCCTTCCTGCATGTGCCCTGACCAGGAATTGAACCAGCGACCTCTTGATGACTGGGTCGATGCTCAACCACTGAGCCACGCTGGCTGGGCTGAGAATCTTTGTTTTAATACGTAGCCCGGGAGATTCTGCTTCAAGTGGGCAGGGGCTCTAACTTGGAGATATAATCAATGGGAATTTTGGTGTCAGACACACCAGAGTTTAATTCCTAGCTCTGCGACTTACTACTTGTGTGACCTTGAACGAATGTGTTCATCTGTATAATAAGGCTCATCTATATTAAAGAGATGATACAACCCATCTCTGAGGATTAAAACCGTGATATGGTGACTATAAAGTGCTTCAGATAATTCAAGGCAGGTAGTAAGCACGCAATAAGTCCACGCTAGCATTGCTCTCAGTGAAATTACCCCCTTTGTCTCAGAACAGGGAAATTATTAGCAGGTAATCATTTGTTGCCTGTCCTTTGTCGCAGACAAAGATTTCCAATGTCTGCCTGTGGCTCTTCTGATCACCCTATGATTTTCCTCTGTGTGACCTGGGATTCCTGCTGGGAATTTATTCCCATTTTTATGCGTATCCATGGGATTTGCACTTAGTAGGGAATCATCATTTACTGAATAGTTAAAAAAAATTTTTGTTGCCTTTATTGATTTTATTTTATTTTTTAAAGATGCAGGTGTATTTTTTTTAATCCTTACTCAAGGACATTTTTTGTTTTGCATTTATCTTCAGATAGAGCGGGAGGAAGAGAGAGAAAGAGAAAAATCGATGTGAGAGAGACACATTGATAGGTTGCCACCCACATGACCCCAACCAGGGATGGTGACAAACTGTAACCGAGGTACGTGCCCTTAGCGGGAACCAAACCTGGGTCTCTCTGGTCTACAGGCCGACACTCTAACCGCTGAGCCAAGCTGGCCAGGGCTCCTTTATTGATTTTAGAGAGAGAGGAAGGGAGAGGGAAAGTGAGATAGAAACATCGATGAGAGAGAACATCGATTGACCGCCTCCTGCATGCCCACCACTGGCGATGGGGCCCACAACCTGGGCATGTGCCCTGACCGGGAATTGAACCGGCAACCTCTTAGTGCATGGATCGATGCTCAACCACTGAGCCACACCGGCTGGACTTACTGAATATTTCTGAATGAGTGAATGCCATCTGGCCAGGCCTTCTGTGCTATACTCCACGGCCACACCACACCTGTTCTCCTCCCCCTCCCCCAGTGCTCTCCAGCATCCTCTGGACATCCGTTCCCTCCTGGCCTGACCCCTCCAGTGGCCCCAGTCCAGTCCAGTGTGCCATCCCACGGAGCCTCGAGGATACCTGCCAGTTTGTATTTACTTCTTCACATGAAAACTTCCAGTTCACCTCATCGTATGCTCTGTGCATGTATTACATTTTCAAATAGAGAAACAGTGAGAGGTGGGGCCGGTGACATGGGATGGGAGTGAGGTGGTGGGTAGGACACAGCTTTGACAACCAGGTAATAGGGGACCACTTTTTCTTTCCTAGAAACGTTCAGTTCAGCTTTGGCTGTTGATATCAAAGGATTATTTCAGAAGAATTGAGCCCGGCTGAATAAGTTAGCAATTGCGTAGAGCCTCCGTGTGTAACTACAGGGTCGTGGGCTCTGGTGTTCAGGTTTGGAGGGTGGTAGAGCAAAGGTGGGTTGGGAAGCAAAGGTCCAGGGGCCGGTTCTGACCCATATGCACTGTATGTGACCCAGGCAAGTTGCTTAAGCCCTCTGAGACTCAGTTTCCTCTTCTGTAAAGTGAAAGTAATACTGATATTCTTCCTCATAATGTTGCTATGATACTTAAATGAGGTAAACTGTGTTAAGCACTTAGCATGGGGTCTGGGACATAGTTAGGTTCAATCTATGTAAGCTGACACCACCAGTCCCCCCACCCGGGCTTTGATGGGCTCATAATTAGATGGGGGAGGGAAGGGTATCTGTTCCGGGTTCTTCTCTTCTTTTGACACTCTGATTCTCTGGTGTCCTCTTATCTGTCGGTTCATGTCAGACTGGTCACTTCCCTGAGGCTGAGCTGATACAGTAATTACAGGGAGTTCATGGCCTCTCTATCTACAATTGCTCAACATTCATTCTAGAAGGTACAGTGACCTTCTGGCTTTCCTATTCATGTTCTGTCACCTGAATTCCTCATTGCTGTTGCATAACCAGACATATACTTGCCTGTCAGGAGATAGGCCTCTTTCCCAGTGCAAATGCAGACGCGCAGGGCCTGCGCATAGCGTCCGGGGAGCGCTGTCCCAACGCCCCAGCCCCAGTAGTTGCTTTGGGAAGGCTTTACGGATGGAGGAACCCCAACTCTGGCTGGCCATCGGATTCACCTGGGATGTGTTAGAAAAATACAGCTTTCAGGATTCCACTCCCAGTCCTTTTGAATTCTTTGTGGCTAAGAACCACTATAGTGTCTGGAGTTAGACACATAAGAGGAATAACTTCTGAGATGAGTGTTGCCTGGAAAACGGATGGCCGTTGTGTCAGCGTGGCCGGTTTTTCTTTCACAGAAGGAAGCTTACGATTTGGAGTGTCCTGCCTCATGCCCCTCCATTCCGGACTGTAACACACGCCTGCTTTCGACTGGACACCCAGTATCCCCGAAGGATTCTGAGAGCGTTCATCTCTTGCAGGTGCAATTGCTAATCACTTATTTTATTGGGAAAGGGTGCTTTCCAGCTCTCCCTCTGTAACCTCTTTGGAGCCCTGGCTGGGTTGCTCAGCGGTTAGAGCGTTGGCCCACGGACCAGAGAGTCTTGGATTCAGTTCCCGCTAAGGGCACGTACCTCCGTTGCAGTTTGTTCCCGGCCCCAGTTGGGGGTCGTGTGGGTGGCGACCAGTTGATGTGTCTCTCACATGGATGTTTCTCTCTCTCTCTTCCTTCCTTTCTCCCTCCAGCTCTATCTGAAGATAAATGAAAAACAAAACCTCTTTGGAGCATACACCAGTCTGTAGCCAGTGCTCTGAGCTGGAAGGGTAGGATTACGCCTCCTACATGTACTTCTTTTGCTTATGTGGCCAGAGATTCCCCGAGAAGATGAACACGTATTCCCGCTGAAAAGAAGTATGAGTGGGCCAGCTCAGCCTCCAGGAAGGCGGGAGGAAGGAAAACAAGACCTATTTTGGTTACACGGGGAAGATCCTGAAGAAATGAGTTGGGACTGTCCTTGTGGAAGTTTTGAATGGCCAAGGCAGGTGTCATGTTCGTGGCCCTGGGTGTGATTGTGACTTCAGCTTATTCGGACACAGGAGTCCTCCTTCACACTCGGAGTTCCTGAAGGGTAGCGTGCAGACCGCTTCTGTGAACTGGATCTGCCGCCGGCTGCTACCTTCTCCCCTGGGCTGCTTTTCTGTTGGCAGCAGCTCGGAACACCTGAGCTCCGTGTCTCCCTTTCTTGTATCTGTTGACAGGCAATCTGTAAACTGATTCTTAAATGCCCTCCTCTTTCCTTGTAGGGGGCCACCCACCATCTAGTCGGCTGTGCACTTTGGAGAGCTGCATCTATCAGGTTTTCATTCAATGGTGCCCTGTACTTAGAAGGTACCTAAAGTGGGAAGACACCCTTATTCCTTCTCCTTGCCCACCAACCTCACCCCATAGCAGACACATTGTAGAAAACAAAACTGGGGCCCGGCTGGTGTGGCTCAGTGGTTGAGCATTGACCCATGCGCCAAGAGGTCGCTGGTTCGATTCCCCGTCAGGGCACACGCCCAGGTTGTGGGCCAAATCCCCAGTGGGGGGTGGGGGGGGCATGCAGGAGGCGGCCAATCGATGTTCTTTCTCATCGATGTTTCTATCTCTCTCCCTTCCTCTCTCTCTAAAATCAATAAAGAAAACAATTAAAAAAAAAAAAAAACTGGGAAAGTTTGTCCCCTTCAGAAGAAGCTGTGGGGAAGAGAGTAGGGACGCTGAGAAAGCTGTGCTGAGGCCTGACCCAGGCCTATGTCTTCACGACAGGAAGCAAGGCCCAGCGTTCACGTGCACTATGTACCAAAGCTCCCTGCATCCCCGTGGCGTCCTTGGGAATCTGGTGCTTATCCTGGGGGCAGAGGGACATGGGGTTGAGGGAAATGGGATGAGAGAAGGTGCATGATACAGAGCAGGGTTTCTGAACCACAGCACAAGTGACATTTGAGGGCTAGACAATTCCTTGTTGGGGGGGCAGCTGTCCTGTGCATTGTAGGGTGTTGCTCAGCATCCTTGGCCTCTACCCACTGAATGCCAGTAGCACCCTCCCTCCCAGGTGTGACAACCGTAAATGCCCACAGACACTGCCCAGCGTGCCCTGGAGGGCAAAACCGCCCCCTCTGAGAACCGCTGCTGGAGAGCCCGCTTTCGGCTGGACGGGCCCTCTGGAGGAGGCTTGGACTAAGCAGTCTTTCCATCTTTAGTCTTTCTCTGGCCTGTCCTTAACCGCGTGGGTCTGCTCCTTCAGGCCTCCAGAGGGTCAGGTCTGTGCCTCCTGCCCAGGGCACGGTGAGGATAAAACAAGACGTGGGTTGGATAAGTGTCTCGCGTGTGCAAGTGCCAGCCAGGTCTGCTGCGGGCGCTCAAAGCAGGCGATACGGTCTCTGTGGCAAAGGGGTTCACAAGCCTGCAGGGGTGGGGGGCACTGAGGAAGTACTTGTGCATCATTAGAACCTGGGGAAACACTCTGAATCCCGCTGCAAGTCTTTCACCCAAAGGAAACTGACACCCACTGTGGGAAGATGACTGACTTGCTTCCCCGACGTTTCACGTCTAGACAGTCAGCATGAGAGCCCTGGGCAGGGGATTCTCGGGCAGCCTCGTCTGGACCATTCCCTCTGCCTCTCTCACTTTGGACAGGAACTCTCAGGACAGAGCAGTGCATGATAACGGCTCAGAGGCCACAAAGGGCTCAGGTCCTGGTGGGAGGAGGGACACGGTAATGTGTGGCATGTAGGTAAGCTGAGGTGGCCCTTGGGGAGGTTGAAAGTTGGAGCTGGTGCGGGCATGGTAGGGAGGGGTGACAGATAAACAGTAGCATGGAGACCAGGAGACACAGGGACACATCCATCCGAGGAAGAGCAGGCTTCTCCCGCTTGGGTGGAGAGCCTGTTGGTGCAGGGAAGTAGAGCTGGAACAGAAACTAAAGTAAAATGCTTGCTGATAGGAAATATAGAGTGTGAAAGTACACTCCTAACTGAAGGTGGTGGATGTTAACTCTGCTTGTAGTGGGGAAAACCAAGGCACAAACGTTGAAGTCACCAGAAGTAGTCTGTGTTATCCATACAAGGGTTAACCTCTCACCAGCTACAAATTCCTCCCCTTCCCTTTCTCAGAGACAGCTGATAGGTACAATGGCCTGATTTCTTTTTTTACTGACTTTAAAGAGAGAGGAGAGAGAGAGAGAGAGAGAGAGAGAGAGAGAGAGAAACATGGATTTGTTGTTCCAGTTATTGATGCATTCATTGGTTGATTCTTTTTTTTTTGGTAAGCATTTATTTTTCTTTTATTGATTTTAGAGAGAGATAGAAACATTGATGAGAGAGAACATCGATTGGCCGCCTCCTGCATGCCCTCCACTGGGGATTGGGCCCACAACCGGGAATCAAACCAGCAACCTTTTGGTGCATGGGTCGATGCTCAGCCACTAAGCCACACCGGCCAGGCTCATTGGTTGATTCTTGTATGTGCCCTGACCAGGGATGAAACTCTCAACCTTGGCATATTGGGATGATGCTCAAACCAGTTGAGCTACCCGGCCAGGGCCAGGGCCTGATTTCTTTCATCCCGTTCTTACCTTTGTCTCTTTGGGTCGTTCACGTGGTTCTATGTATGCACAAATCCACGGAAGCCATGGGGCTGGGCTCGACCAAAAATTGCTCACTCTGGGAAGCCTTCACTTCTCCGCCTCACCCTTGTGCCGTTGCTCCCCCAGACCCACCCAGACTTCAGTGGGTGCTCCTTGGTGTTAGATGCACTGGGCTCTCTGGAGGATTGGCTGCTGGACTGGATGGGCCAGGAGGCGGTTAGCCTGTCCTTCGACAGCCATCAGCAGAGAGATCCTTGAAGCTGCCAAGCAGAGATCCTCTCACAAGAGCTTTTGAATAAATGAAGTGGTTCTGAATGGCCCTGTTGTCAAAATGATTGCACTTGTCAAAACAGTTCGGTCACGCCAGGGAGCTGTGCTGGAGGATCCGGTGTCCGAGAGGGAACCTGCTGCAACAGGAATCCCGGTGCTACGTACCTGCACCCGGCGTCCTCGCTCTAGCCTCGGACTTAATTCCTGAAAAAATAACGGAAAGGCATCTTCTCCTGTTGTATGTGTGCTATTCTTGTTGTCTGTAGTTTTAAATTTTTTCTTAGGCACCCCTCTCCCTGTCTTGGGCTTCCCTATAGTCTTTTTGGAGGACACATTTGAACCTATAACACTGTAGACTTGCCAACTCCCTCCCTGCTCCAGCCCAAAGGTGGAGGCTGCTGCATTGGAATAAACTGATGATTTTTAAAATTTTTTTTTATTTTTTTATCCTCACCCGAGGGTATTTTTCCATTTTTTGTATAGATAGAGTGGGAGGGAGAGAGAGGAAGGGAGAAAGAGAGAGAAACATCGACGTGAAGGGACACATCGAGTGGCTGCCACCCGCACGACCAACCAGGGCCGGGGACAAACTGCAGCCGAAGTACGTGCCCTTAGTGGGAACCGAACCCAGGTCTCACCAGACCGCAGGCCGACGCTCTAACCGCTGAGCCAAACCGGCCAGGGCGATTTTTAAAATTTTAACTTAAGCACTCCTACCTTGATTTATAGGAACTAAAAAATACAATGCGAAGGGATCTGTTTGCTCTTCGACTCTGGGCCCCACGGTGTTGGTTATCTATGTAGCACTTAGTAGAATAGCATGTATGTAGTGTCTGTCAAATGTATATGCCAGTCCCCAACTGTGGAAACAAAGTTAGTATTATAAAAATACAGGAGGAATAGAAAGAATAAACAGGATGATATGGCTTAGATGTGGGGATCTGGGAAAGCATGGATAGGTGACATGAGAGAAGAGAAGGTGCTAAGCATGAGGAAAGATTCTGGGCTAAGGGAACAGCAGTCTGAGCAAAGGTCCTGAGGCAGGCTGGAAATTGGCTTGTTGGAGAAACTAGATAAAGGTCAAGGCAGCTTGGTTCTATGGAGCAAGGGAGAAGTACAGTAGAAGACGAGGCTGAAGAAAAAGTCTGGGGCCAAGTCATGTCAGATTTCGTGTCAATTTCTAGGACAGCATCAACACAGAGAGGTGATACACAAATCAGCAGGAATGGGTACAGTTGCCTAGGAAGCTGGGGTGAAAAGGAAGAGAAGATGGTCCAAAACCAACACCAAAGACATTCTAATATTTATTTATTTATTTATTTATTTATTTATTTATTTATTTATTTACTTATTTATTTATTTATTCTTATTTTTATCCTCATCTGAGGACATTTTTGCATTTATCTTCAGATAGAGCAGAAGGGGGAGAGGGAGGAAGAGAGCGAAACATTGATGTGAGAGAGACACATCGACTGGTTGCCACCCACACGGCCCCAACCAGAGCAGGGGACAAACTGCAACCGAGGTACGTGCCCTTAGCGGGAACTGAACCCGGGAATCTCTGGTCCGCAGGCTGATGCTCTAACCGCTGAGCCAAACCAGCTAGGGCCACATTCTAATATTTAGAATCAGATGGCAGAGGACTGACAAAGCAAACTAAGGAGGAGACATCTGAGAAATCAGGAGGGTGTGGTTTTGTGGAAGCCAGGATGGGAGACAGTGGTCGGTCTGCCGTGCACAGTCCTGGGGAGAGTGTTACAAGGAGATATTATGTCCGTTGCATTTGATGATATGGAGGTTCTAGTGACCTTGAGAAGTCAACTCACTGAAGCAGGGTGGGTATTAGCTAGATTTGAGCAGGTTGAAGAGTGACTGGGAAGTCCTTAGTGGAGACAGCTTTTTGATGGTGAAGGAGCAATTCATCACTGAAAGAGAACAGAGACCCAGGCCAGGAGTCAGAGAATCCTTTGGTATAAAGAGACAATTTTTAAGATGAGCCCTGGCCAGTTTGGCTCAGGGGTTGAGCGTCGGCCTGCGGACCAGAGAGTCCCGATTCGGTTCTCGCTAGGGGCACGTACCATCAAAAAAAAAAAAAAAAGATTTTTAAGATGAGAGATATTAGAACTCAATTGTTTGCTCATGGAAATTTTCCAAGATAGAGAAATTAATTCAGAAGAAGGTAGAAAAAGGCAAAAAACAAAAACAAAAACAAAAAAACCCCCAAGACCTTAAGAATGTGAAGGGGAATGAATTCAGAATAGAAGTGAAAGAGAAACTATGTATAAACGTGGGTGAGTTCAGAGGGATGGTGATCAAAAGATGAGGACATTAGTACCTTTTTTAAAATTTTGAATGAAACAGTTTCATATGAAAGTGGAGAATGGGCGTGGGAGGTTTGAAGATAAGATACGCAGTCGTCTAAGGGCTAAGAGAGTAAGCCTTGGATACTTGGGGACAGAGTGCTTACCAGGAATGAGTGCCTGTTCAAGTCTGTGATTGTGAATCAAAAGCAAAGCCAATTTTGCTGTGGGATCTCCTCCGGCCGCACGTACCTACTACGGAGAATACAATTTGAGTCCTGCTGAGTGAGCTGGAGGGAGGGGCAAGGGAACAACTCCGTGGTGGACCATGAGCGTCCGGATGTTCCTAGGAGACACGGAAGATATCAGGAATAGCGTCCTGGAGTGTTAGCTAAGCTGGGAAGGCACTTGCCTAAGCAGCAGTGGTGACACCCAGTGACCACTCCTTGAAGTGTAACCTCTTGGTTTCAGGTTGGAGCAGACTCTGAAGCAGCCTTGTCTGAAATAAGCAAGGGTTGTTCTGCTTCCCTTGGGAGGCACCCAGCACTTTCGGATTCTCTCCATAGTTGTCTCTCACAGGATTCTGCCCCCGGCCCTGTACTCTCTGCGGATGGAGAGGCTGCTGCTCAGCTGGGTAACTGGGAGCAGACAGTCGGGGCACGGAAGGCACTCTGGGGGCTGCTAGCCCAGATCTGGGCTTCTCCGCTAGGTCCCTGCTGTTCTGGGGACCTCGGACAAGCAGCCGAGGACGGCTCTGGGCACTAGGATGGTTTTTAGACACTCGCCTCTTCCAGCCCAGTTATCCTGGGGAATTGTCATCCAGGTTGACTCAAGGGCTGACTGAAGACTCACCTCTCTCCACCTGCTCCCTAGAGTTGACTGTCCTCGGGGATCTGAGAGGGTCCTAGTGTCTCTGACCCTAGCTAGGTGCCTCCTGACTCAAGCCCTGGGATCTAGCTTAGCCTCGAGGGAAACCTGGGTTTCTCCCCAAGTCCTGTTACTCATTGTAGGTACTGAGCTTGACTTCTGGGCCAAGGATTTGAGTGTCCTTTAGGGGCTGTTCTGCCCACAGGGAAATACAAAGACCAAGATAGGATACCTAACCACTCTGCAGTGACTAAAGGTACTTTTACTGTTCTGATTAATTACTTTTTACCACACCCTGCTGCTTACCTTTCACTTTAAGTGATTAGCAAATCAGATTTTAAGTCTCAGCACAAGAGGGTGAAAAGAGGGGGTGTCACTGAGGCGTGAGCCTGGGCATGGGACAAGTGAGGAGGATGGTTTCTAAGGTGGTCGAGAACTGGAAGAGGACGGTCGGACTCACCTCTAACCCTCTTTCCCTCTCTTATCTCACAACCCCCGGTTTGAAGTTGAATTTAGGGTGAGCCTGTTGCAGTGGCTGCACGGAAATTGTAGTCAGGTGTTCACTTGACTGCGTCTGTGTCCGCATTTGCCAAGTGTTGATGGTAACGCACAAGGTTGTGGTGAAAGTCCAGTTGGTGTACGTGAAAATGAATAATGTACACGAGAGCATTTCTTACTCTGACACAGTGCTTTGGTTGCAGGTATTATTACTAGATATATACACCAAGGTAGATTTCATAAATTTTAAGGAGAAAGAAAAAATCTTTAATGGCAATGAAATTCCATTAGAGGCAGGGAACTCCCGGTCAATGGGGAACTCATCAGAGGCAAGGTGACGGCGATGTCCCTTTCGAGACTGAGAGAGTGCAGAGGGAGGAGGGTGTAAGAAGCACACAACGGGGCTTGGAGTCACACAGACTGAGGGTCACATCCAGCTCTGCCAGTTACTTGCTGTGGCTCCTGACAGGTCATCGAACCTCCCAGATTCTCTGGATACCTGCGTGAAGTGTAGATAATTCCTACCTCCCAGAGCTGGTGAGACAATTAGATGAGGAGCTATCTGGAAAGCCCCTGGAACAGAGTAGACACCCAGTGAATGAGGTCTTAGAAACCTATTAATTCAGGTCATGCAGAATCAAATATTTGGGTCATGTATCAAAAGCTGGGCACTGTGCTAGGTGCTGGGTGACGCCGCACACATTTCAGACAGACAATTCTAGTTCAAATCCCAGCTTGACCACTTACTGTCTGTAGAAACACTTTTAACTGCTCTGAACCCCAGTTTCCTGATATGTAAAGTGAGGAAGAAAAATTCCTGTAGTGAGGGATTATTGTAATAATTATAGACTCCATGTAAAGTACTTAGCATAGTACATACTACTGGCACGTCAAAAGTCTAAAAAGCGGCAGTAACTGTGATGAATACAGTCATGTTGAAACATTCAAAGGAGGGGATGCTGGTGGGTCGGATGTAAGGATGGAGACCCACGTGACTTTTCCTTACTGAGAACATTAAGTCCATTCTGAAACAGCCTCACTTGCATTAAATAAAATATAAGATGCCCTGGCTGGTGTGGCTCAGTTGGTTGGAGCGCTGTCCCCTACACCAAAAGGCTGTGGGTTCAGTTCCCTGTCAGAGCACATACCTAGGCTGTGGGTTCGATCCCTGGTCAGGGTGCATACGGGAGGCAACTCAATGTTTCTTCCTCACATCGATGTTCGTCTGTCCGTCTGTCTCTCTCTTTTTCTCTTCCTCTGTCTCTAAAAAAAAAAAAATTAATGGGAGAATATCCTTGGGTGAGGATGAAAAAGTTTTTTAAAAAAATAAATAAAATATGGGATGTTACTTTCCCTTATACATCCCTGCCCATTACTCCCTAAATACTTAAGGCCAGAGAGTTCTATGGAGTCTGAAGAGGGTGGTAAAATACTAGCATGGGCAAGACAGAAGGCTGTGAAATCTGTCTTTAGAGCTCTTTCAGAACTCTTTTGAAGATTTTAAGTGTTTTTGCCAAAAATATAGTTTCCCTTGCTCCCCCCGCCCCCGATTGCCTAGGTGTACACACTCCAATTTCCCTGGGGAAATCCCTCTTTATGGTCTCTTTGTCCACTGGTCCAGTTGCCTTGACTTAAAGGAAATGCAAACTTGACCTTTGTCCCCAGTGAGGATCCTGGCCCAGCCCTGAGCTGCAGCCAGTCCTTCTCCAACCTTCTTTCTTCCCGCTTCCTGGTCCTGCCCCTCGCTCAGGCCGCCACAGCAGTTCTGAGAGTCTGCTGGCTTTCGCTTCTACAAGGGGGCCTGGCTTCACCGTGGCCTGCCTGTCCACAGCCCCTCCCCGGCTGGCCTCTCTCCTTGGAAAGCCACTCATTATCCCATAGACGGGCCCGAACAGCTAAAACAAGTGTGGACTCACGGTTACATTGAGGATTTAAAATGGTGCCTCTCGCCCTGGCCAGTTTGGCTCAGCGGTTGAGAGTTGGCCTGCGGACCAGAGAGTCCCGGGTTCAGTTCCCACTAGGGGCACATACAAAAGATAAATAAATAAATAAATAAAATGGAGATTCTCCTTCGGAAACCTTCCTTTCTCCCCTGTGCAGGTGTCTTGCCCTCTCTGCATGTTTCCGGGAGCTTAACCCTCCTGCCTTGGGCCTCCCATGGCTGCCACACCCCCGCGGGCTTCCAGGGGCTGGGCATGGGTCTAGAGTGCCTATCCCCACTGCAGAAGGACAGTGACAAAAACCAAGCTTTCTTTTCACTTCTCTCACAATTGTTTATTGAGCACCTACTAAGTGCCAGGCATTGTTCTAGATACTGGGAGTTGGCAGAGAAGAAAACAGCCAAGTCCCTGTCCTCATGGAACTTACATTCAGGAGGGGGGAAGGAATAATAAGCACTCATTTAGTGCATTTTAGGTACAGACAAGTGCCGTTAAAAAACACCATGCACACATTCAGGGCCAGGTGCTACGCTGATCTGGGGACGAGGGAAGACTTCTCTGTGGAGGTGACACTTTAGCAGGCACCCGAGCAAAGGGAGGGAGTAACCCAGAGCAATAATGGTGGTAAGGATTCCGGACAGAGGGCCCAGTATTGCCCTGAGGTAGGGTGAACTGGGCATGTTTGAGGAACATCAAGGAAGCCCCATTTTTTTTCTGTCATACTGTAACGAGTACTTTTTAATTTTAATTGTGATAAAATATACATAACATAAACGTTACCATTTTAGCCATTTTATTTATTTAATTAATTTATTTAAAAAACAATTTTTTTCCCTTTATTGATTTTAGAGAGAGAGGAAGTGAGAGGGACAGAGAGAGAAATATCGATGAGAGAATATCGACTGGCTGCCTCCTGCATGCCCCCCACTGGGGATTTGGCCCACATCCTGGGCATGTGTCCTGACTGGGAATTGAACTAGTGACCTCTTGGGTCAATGCTCAATCACTGAGCCACACCAGCCGGACCATTTTAGCCATTTGAAAGTGTACAGTTCACTTGCATTGAATATATGTGCAACCATCACCTCCAGCACTTTTTTCATCTTCCCAAACTTAAACTATGTACCCATTAAACACCAACTCCCCATTCCTCTCTCTTGCCCAGCCTCTGGAAACTACCATTCTGCTTTCGTTGTGATGAGCACTTTATTTAAAAAAATTTTTTTCCTTTCTTTATTGATTTTAGAGAGAGAGAGAGAGGAAAGGAGAGGGCTAGGGAGAGAGACGTTGATGAGAGAGAACATTGATTGACCACCTCATGCATGACCCCCACTGGGGATCTGGCCCACAACCTGGGCATGTGCCCTGACTAGGAACTGAACGGTGATGAGCACTTTAAATGCATCATGTCATTTAATCCTTGAAACAACTGTAGGCCATAGGTTTTACTGCCATGCCCATTCTACAGATGGGGAAACTCAGACTGAGTGAGCGTCTGAAATCAGGCAGCTAACATGTGGAGGAGGCAGACCTTAAATGGTTTTCTTGGCTCAGGCTCCTACTCTCAACCCCCTACCTGGTGGAGGTGAAGGATGCCCCTCTGTTGCCCCTCTGACAGCTCAGAGGTGGCCCAAGAGGGTTTATCAAGGGTTATACGCATGTGAGCTTTTCTTGCTAGAGCAAGAGTGGTTTGTTGCACCTCACGGGTTCCATCTGTCCTGGTCCCATCTGTCCGGAAGGAAGGGGCTGCTGCCCAGAGACATGGGTTGGGGGTGGAGCTAGCAGCTTCTTGGTTTGAGTGTTGTGGGCTCTGGTGCCAGGCACCAGCCTGTCCCCTCTTCCCCCTGGGTCAGGGGCTCCGGACTGCATTGCACGCACCGTGCTATGGAACTCGGAGGACGCTTACAAGTAGTCGTCTCATTTTACAGACCTGCACAGGGAAGTGAAAAAGTCGCCCACAGCCAGTGAGTGGAGCCGAGCCAGGATTTAAACCAGACAGCATGTAGCAGAGCCGACGTGTGCGAAGACCAGTCACACTGTGGTGGTTGCTGGTGCTCCCCAGCCCCCACGGGAAGGCCAGCCAGGGTGGGGCTGGGGGAGGCAGGGACCCTCCCGGTTTCCTTCCACTCGGTCTGTCCAGGCCTGGCCTCCGCGGGGGCGCGAGGACCGCTTGCTGGGTCTCACGGTGGCTGCCCCCGCTGCCCCACCCCCGGCCCGCCGGGGGGCCTGGCGGCGACAGCGGCGCCTGGCAGCGGGAGAGGATTTGGATGCAGCCCCGGTCTCCCCCTCCCACTGCACCGCCGGGGGCTTGGCCGTGCCGGGGGACTTATCTTGATTCCTTGGGACAGCCCAGCTCCTTCCCGGCATGCCCTGCTCCCAGGAGCCGCCTGCGAGTCCCGCGCCCGGACTTTGCCATCGGCGGGGGGCCGGCCGCGGGAGCGCCCCGGAATGTGTCCTGCAGCCTCTGCCTGAGGTGGGTGAGCCCCGCCGCCCCGGAGCTGCGGGAAAGGGGCCCCGGGCGAGCCGCCCAGCCCAGCCCTTTGGGAGAGAGGTCGCCCGGGCTGGCGGGCAGGGTGTGGGGGATCCGGGCGTCGCCTTGGGGGAGGGGAGCCCCAGCCTGGCTGCCGCTTTGTTGCAGCCACGGTGCTCGCGCGGGCACAGTGCCGGAGCCTGCAACTTGGAGAAAGTTGGAGCTGCGTGTCCGGTAGCCCCGCGCTGCACGCGCCGAGGCACTGGGCGTCCATCCCAGCCTCCTGGGTGCTCAGGGTGGGTGTTCTGGGTGGCCGGTCAGAGGGAGGTGGTAGGGGCTTGGGTCTGTTGTATCCTTGTGGATTTAGAACTAAACAGAGGGGAAGGGGACGAGAGAGAGAGAGAGAGAGAGAGAGAGAGACTGGTAGCTACCCAGACTATACAAAGAAAGAGAAGAACTCATCCTAAACACACAGAGGGTAATACACAAAAAGGAAACACACACAAAGAAACACTCCTGCAAACAGATCATCAAGAAAGACGGCAAACCTCAGGAAGCTCCTACACTCTCAGAAACACACTCAAAGCACTAGAGACAAACATAGCTGGTGGTCTTGGAAGCAATGGGGCAGGGGCAGGGGACAGGAAATTCTGAGGTGGGGGAAGGGAAAGGAAATTCTGAGACGGAGAGAGACTGAGGGAGGGGGAAATGTCTCTGGAGTGGAGAGAAAAAAACTAGGGGAAGATGGAGAGACAGAGGGAAATAAGAGGAGGAAAGAATAAGGACCAAGGGAGGTAGTGCTTTAGCAAGGACAGTATAAACACACATCTAGAGAAACTGAGGCAGACCCTGAGAATTAGCCCCATCCCCCCAACATACAGAGATGGAAGAGACCTCACCCTTGTGGGCAAGGGAATTCCAGCTATCTGAGAAAGGCCTCCTTGGCACTATTGAGCCAGCCAAGTCTCCACCTGTCCATCTGGCAAACTCCTACTCATCCTTCAAAACCCAGCTCAAGCATTACCTGCCCTCTGAAGAATGCTTTCCCAGAAAATGTCATGCAAGAACAGTTACTTTCTTTTCTGTGTATTTCTGCATATGGCACAGGCACATGGAGTTGAAATGGTTTGTCTGCCTACCTCTTCCACTGGCTCCACAAGGCTTGAAATCCATGTCTTATTTATTTCCAATCTCCAGGATCCAGCCCAGTACTTGGTGCATAATAGATGGTCAATAAATACTGAAAGACAACCAGGAGCATTTGAACCCTCTAAGACATGGAACATAAATCCAAATAGAGGACTCATAGAGACTCCTAGGTCAAAGCCCCTTCTTTTGCACATGGAGAAGTTAAAACCCTGTGAGGGGAGGAGACTTGATTAAAGGGACACAAGCAGCGGGAAGCCTGCAATGAAAGAAATTGTGAATTTGTACCTCTCTGCGATGCCCTTGTTCTTCCAGCCTACGAGTTTAAAATAGGGGTGAAGGAACCTCCTGAATGAAAACCATTAATAGACAACAAGCAGCTTAATAAGTTTCCAACACTGGAACTGACAAAACTTTTTCTAGGATATTTAGAATTCTTTTTGCTTTGTAGAAAAGAAAAGATTGGTGAATGTTCACCTCAGCTTAAGTGGCTGGCTTTCTGCATACACTTGGACACATTTCTTAACCTCCTTGAGCCTCAGTTTTTTCAACTATAAGATGGGGATACTGACACTTGCCTCATAGGATCGTTAGAAGAGTTAACACAGTGGAGGAGACCCTCAGTAAATAATCACACCCCTCTTCTTCTGAGATGGGTATTCTTCCACGCACTTGTAATGTGAAGACAACAGAGCTCATGAAAATGGTTCCTTTTGTCCCAGAACAAAAGTCCATCCTGGTCCAACTGGGGAACAAACTCTTTTAATTAAAAAAAAAAAAGGCAAATTTGGGGCATGACATAAAATGCAACTTGATTCTGTTGAGGCCTTCAGGTCTCTACAGGTGACTTGGGACAACCTACCTTCCCCCACCGGATCCCTTCCTCCTTCAGCAGGTAAGACCCCGCTGCCCCTCTCTCTGTTGTAGCCTCCTTACCAGGCCTGCTCTGCTCTGTGTCTTTCAAGCTTCAGCCCACGCGGGGCCCGTGACCGGGTCTGAGGGAGCCGCGGGAAGCATGGAGACCGTGGTGATTGTTGCCATAGGCGTGCTGGCCACCATCTTTCTGGCCTCCTTTGCAGCCCTGGTGGTGGTCTGCAGGCAGCGCTATTGCCGGCCTCGCGACCTGCTGCAGCGCTATGATTCCAAGTGAGTGCGCGGGGGGCAGGGGCTGGAGGAGTGGGGGCAGGGGATAGAGGAGGGGGCCAGGGGATAGAGGAGGGGGGCAAGGGTTGGAGGAGGTGGGCAGGGGATGGAGAAGAGGGGGGGCAGGGGATGGAGGAACAGGGGACAGGGGATGGAGGAGGGGGACAGGGGATGGAAGAGCAGGGGACAGGGGATGGAGGAGGGGGGCAGGGGATGGAGAGGGGGGGCTGTGCCCTGGGGTGCCTATAAAAGAAAAAGAACTTTGGTGCTGAGCAACTGGCTCAGCTTTTTGTCTCTGAAATGCTACCTGAAGGCTCTCCTTCCCAGTAGAGACCCCAGAGCTCAGGAATGTTCCTTAAGGCCCCCAACATCCTGAGTTAACTCTGAGTCAGTCACTGAACTAATGAGAAAGTGACTCTAGTTCACCTGGCATAAAAGTGTGGCCATCTATCAAAAACAGCCACTTCCCTTAGCATTTGGACAAACCAAATCCGTTTCCAACCAAACTCATAGGAACAGAGATCCGGTGTCTGCACTGGGACCACCCATCTAAGCAGCAGATACTTGGTGCTGCGAAATCCCAGCACCGGATGGTCTGTCTCTCTGCTCACATTTCTTTCTCTTTTTTTATCCTTATGCGAGGACATTTTTGCACTTATCTTCAGATAGAGCAGGAGGGAGAGAGGGGGCAAGAGAGAGAGATACATCAATGTGAGAGACATCGATGTGAGAGAGACACATCGACTGGTTGCCACCCACATGGCTCTGGTTGGGGCCGGGGACAAACCGCAACCGAGGTACGTGCCCTTAGCGGGAACTGAACCCGGTCTCTCTGGTCTGCGAACCAGCGCTCTAACCGCTGAGCCAAACCGGCCAGGGCTCTGCTCACAATTCTTCATGACACACTTCACGTAAAATATTTTTGTAAGAAGATCTTATTTTCAATTTAGAGTGGTTTTAATTGATAGATCCTTTAAAAAAATTGTTTTAAATTGATTTTTAGAGAGGAAGGGAGGGGGAAGAGAGAGAGAAAGAGAAAGAAAAACCTCAGTTTGAGAGTGAAACACCCATCGGCTGCCTCCTGCACGCCCCCTACCTGGGATCAAGCCCGGAACCCAGGCACGTGCCCTGACCAGGAATCAGACTGGCAGTCTATTGGTGGACATGATGATGCTCAACCACCTGAGCCACACTGGCCAGGGCTGACTGATAGATCCTTAAAGGGGTCACAGCCACTGACCCCTGGTTTCTCTCACCCCTCTATCTGAAGCTTATGAGCATCTCTGTGGAGTGGTTGATGATTAGTAAATGCCCATTTTTATGACCCAGGAAAGCTCTGCTGTTGAAAAGAATGCTCTGGCCCTGGCTGGTTTGGCTCAGCGGTCAGAGCATTGGCCCGCGGACCAGAGAGTCACGGGCTTGACTTTGTTCAAGGGCACGTACCTTGGTTGCGGTTCAGTCCCCAGCCTTGGTTGGGTCATGCGGGAGGCAACCAATCGATGTCTCTCTCTGACATCACTGTCTCTCTTTCTCTTTTTCCCTCCTGCTCTATCTGAAGATAATTGGAAAAAAAATATCCTTGGGTGAGGATTGAAAAAAAGAAAAGAAAAGAATGCTCTGGTGCCTCGTGTTTCAAAGACTCCCACTGTAAGGAGCAGGTGTTCCTTCTCCAGTGTAACTAGGAAGGAGCGAGGTTAGGCCGTGGACCAGGGTGGACTGGGGTGGTTCCCCAGAGTGAGTCTGCAGACCAAATGGGGGTGCAGGTAGGTTGGGTATTAGGAACTTTAGCTTCTCAGGAAAATGTAGCTTGGAGGGAAAACAAGTTACAAAGGGGCATTCTTTTGCCCTAAAAGAGCAGCCCTGTTGGACACATCTTGGTCAGCGCTGTGGCCGTAGCCCTGCCCTCGTTCTCAGTTCTCTGTCACTTTCTCTTATTGTTTCCCTGTTCTGCTTGCCGCCTTGATTTGCTGTCTAGCCATGTGCCCTGCCCGTAACTGCAGTCCCATTGGGTTCGGTTTGGGTCCAGGACAAGCGGCCCCTGCTTTAACTTTCTCATTCCCGTCATCCTCTTGGGGGCCCGGGGGGGCCTCCGCGAGGAGGGGTCAGCAGCCGTTTTCCGTCCTGAAACCGCTTCCGTGGGTCCTTCCTTCCAGGCCCATTGTGGACCTCATCGGCGCCATGGAGACCCAGTCTGAGCCCTCGGAGTTAGAGCTGGACGATGTCGTCATCACCAACCCCCACATCGAGGCCATTCTGGAGAACGGAGACTGGATTGAAGATGCCTCGTAAGGCCCTGGGGATGGTTTGCTTTCCTGGAGTCCCCCGGGGATGGCAAAGGGGACTCCTTTGTGCCTTCTGGCTTCCTTGCCTACAGCCTTGACGGGGCATCCAGGAGCACTGGGTCCATTTCTGCTCTTTTCTCCGCTCTCGCGCGGAGGGAAATCAGAATATGATTTCGCAGTGTTTGCCCTGGAGCCTCCCTCCACCCATTTTGTAGACCTGAACACTGAGGTCTGTAGATGCAAAAAGTTGTTATAAAGTTGCCCTCAGGTGCTTGGTTTTTGGGGTGCCTGTGAATCTGACAGTCAGGCTCCGGGGATGGAGCCTTTGTCTTATGTCCTCAGGGCTCTCTCCATCCGACAGGAGCCCCTTTAATCCCCCATCACTTAGTCACCCGTTCACCGAGGAGATGTCTGTGAGGCTGTGTGTGCAGGGCCCTGGGCCAGGCACTGCACTGCTGGTGGAGACAGATTCTACTAAGTATCTCAGAAATGATGGGGGGTCTGTGTGCACAGCGCATGGGCACATGGAGGAAGCGAAGTCTAGAGCTGCCCGGGCGGTAGGGGTAGATTTCATGAAGGGTGTCACAGAGTGGGTGCCTTGCGACTTGGGTCTTGAAAGATGGGAGCTCACCAGACTGAGCATAAAAGGAAGGGCATGCTGGGCGGAAGGAGCAGCCTCGGAAGCTCAGAGCGCGACTCAGCTGGTGGGGTGGGGGTGGGGAGGAGAAGGTGAAGGACAGATGGTGCTTCCCATGTAGCTCCTGGACCTGTTCCTTTTAGCCCAGCATCGCGGTCTCAGGCGGTGTCCAGGTGTGTCAGCTCAGTGAGCAGCGGAGGTGGCGGAGGGAGGTGGGCCTCTCAGGACAAGCACTGACGCATTCTTCTTGCCTCCCCAGGGGTCTCATGTCCCACTGCATTGCCATCTTGAAGGTAATACTCCTTGATTGCCCCAGGAGAAAAAGTGGGTGGTCGCCAGAGCTCCCCTGTGCACGGCTTGTTACAGCTGAACCTTAGGAAGGGCACGGGGCTCTTGCAAGAGGCCTTTTTTAACCTGTCCGGAACTTGGAGTGTCTCCAGTTTATCTCCACTCTTCCATGGACGGTCTGTCATTCTTCAGAATTCCCGAGTCCTCGCAAAGGCTTTATCTCACCTGGTCCTTGTGGTACAGTGCCCTGTGGGAAGGACCACCTGGGTAGTCGCCAGTCACGTTCTCACCGATGGTGGAGACACCTGTGTGCCCGAGACTGTGTAGCTGCTGAGGGCAGTCGGGGCTTCTCATCTTCTCCCTGAGGACTTTCTTTCACTAACGGAGCTCGGCCCTCGATGGCGAGTTGGGTTCTATATCTGGACTTCTCCAGTGACTGGAAAGTCTGTCGCTGGGCCTCTCTGGTGTGACCGTGGTCAGCCAAATGGGACAGTCAGTGTTAAAAAAGCTAGACCGTGAGTTCTTCAAATTGAAGACAGATTTTTTTTTTTCTTTTAGTGTCTGCAGCCCTCAGGACTGGGTGGAACATTGCACCCAGTTGGGTAGTTTTTATGGTTTTGGCATTTATTTTCCAATTCTTGCTGGATACTCAGAGGATAATAGCGATATTGAAATATTTGGCCAGTTGCAGATAGTGTCGGTTTCTTCGTGTCTCACCTGGGTAACCACACACTTACCTCTCTCTCTAGTTATTACTCAACATTTCACAAAAAGACAGTTTCATCTTTTCTTCCGTGTCTTTCAGGATAAGACATAAAAAGCCATTCCTTCTACCTCTTCTTCAGCCGTCCCTCTTGGGGACAAGGAGATGCCCAGTGGGGAATTGTTGTCACAGAGTCCGGGCTTTTCATTGAAGTCCAAGAAGTGTTTTGGGTACAGATGTGGTTGTAGGTAGAGATAAGTAAGTCTAGAGCGATAATGGCATATTCCATCTCCCCCCAGGCAGGATGTGTGCGGGTACCGGGCTCTGTCCCTTCTCCTGCCTGTTAGAGGAGGGGAGCAGTCGCATCTGAGATAGGTGATGAGTCAGTCAGAAGGAGTCCCATTGGGTTGGAATCAGTGGTCCATCTTGGGACCTCGGATCAAAGGAGAGGCTCTTACCTTCCTGTTGAAATCTCAAGGTCTTTTTGTTTCGGCCCTTGAGTCCCTGTGGTGGGGCCTTGGGCTTCTTCGTGCCCCCTCTTCTGTAGCCCCAAGTATAAGGCAGGTAATGGAACTTCTTTGCCAGGGACAGGCACCTCTAGGCTCTAACATCGGGGAGGTGGGGAAGGGGGGAACGCCACTTTGGGGGTGCCCAGCAGTGTGGGGGGATGATGAAAAGGCATGTGTCATAGGTCTTTTCCCTGCGTCTTTCCAAGGCCCTTGCATCATCATCTAGACACACATGCTTATATATCACCCCAGATAATTGCGGAAACCAGTGGCACTTTGGGAGGATGTGCTAAAAGGGAACAGTTGTCCTTTGTCCAGCCAGGTTGCTGAGGGCGCCCCGCTGCAGAAGGAAGACTAACCCCGGGGGTGAAGGAATAGGATGAGAAAGTAGGTTTTACCCCTTAAGTCGAGGGTGAAATTAGAGCACATGATTTTGCTTAGACAGATTGTTTCAGCCTAGACTTCTCTAAGCCGAAGCCCTGGCCCGATATGAGGTTCCTGCCCCCCCCCCGCCATATTCTCAGTGTTTGTGTCTTTCGCCCCATTTCCTCTCATTTCTGTGTACTTTTCACGTCAACGTGTCCATCTGGTTAGGGGGCCCAGCTGTGGGAGGGGACCCAGGTGAGGGTCACCCATGTCTTTGTGGGGGTGGCAGAAGCTGTTCGGGGGCTAGGTCACCCCTCGTCACCTCGGTCCTCCTTGCTGCCTCAGATCTGTCACACTCTGACAGAAAAACTGGTTGCCATGACAATGGGCTCAGGGGCCAAGATGAAGACTTCAGCCAGTGTCAGCGACATCATCGTGGTGGCCAAGCGGATCAGCCCCAGGTGAGCGGTCAGGGCCCCCAGGCCCCCACACTCCCCGGGGAGGGAGGGCCAGGCCCTTCAGGAAGCTGCACGGGCCATCCAGTTACGTATGTCCCCAGCCCGGCCAGAGCGTCCAGCGGGTTAGGCGGGGAGAGGCTTTCAAGCTAAGATGTTCTCACACCCTCTCCCCCACCTCCAGTGGGCTCTTTGGGACACCCCAGCTCATGACGAGCGCTGACTCTTCCCTTCCACGGATCCCCCTGCGGCCGCTCCCTCTTTCTCTGTCCCAGGCCGGCTGGGGCTGCTCTCCTCCCCTCTGCCACTCCTTTCTCCCGGGCTTCCCCCGGGGCCCACACCTCTGCGGTGCCCTCCGCCCCTGTCTGTATTGGGGTGGCTGCCCCAGCCGTGGCCCAGCCAGCAGCCTGCAGGACTTGGGTGGGAGGTGAAGCCAGACATCACTCAGCTCTCCCAAATTCCAGGCATCTGCAAAATCCCGTGTGGGAGGCAACCAGCAGACTGCAGTCAACAGCTACACCCCCTCCTGTGGGCTCAGTTTGGTGAAGAGAAAGAAAGGCCTTTTCTCCGAGAGGACTGGGCTGGGTTTGCGCTGCCCTCTGGTGGTTGGCATGTGGATGCGGCGGAGTGCTGAACTTGTCCAGGATGTTTTCTTAGCCACAGGGCCTCACCCCTGGGAGGTGCCTCCATATGCCCGGGGGAATGGTGGCACCCCCTGAGTTCCAAGGGCCCTTGCTTTCCTGGTTGCTGTGGCCTCAGGCAAAAGAGGGAGGACCAGCCCTCGGAGGGAATATGGAAGAGTTGGTGCGCTTGAACTCCAGCCAGGGGGTTCAGCGAGTTGAGAAGGTGGGAGGGACTCAGCCCTGAACGTCCTTGGCTTTCTGCGGAGCTCTCCTGAGCGGGTGCGGTTGCGTGACTTCCATCAGCCCGGGTCGGCCCTGGCCTGAAGGGACCCTCCTCCAACCCAGGCTCTGGGCAAGCACCTGACCGTCCTCTGGCCACTTGTTATTGGTAGGGACTCTGCGTTGCTCAGACCCGCTGCACCTTTATTATGCTCCGGTCACTCCTAAGAGCCACCGTCAGGGGTGGGGCTGATAGTCACGTGATATCAGGTTATAAGGCAGATAGTCAGGAGGGGTTGGAGGAGGGGAGAGATGGAGATTTTGAGGGGCGAGTGAAGGGCTGGGTGATCAGGAGTAACAGTGATGCCAGGGTGGGGTGGGGCACTGCTCGGAGGGTGGACTTGACTTGGTGCCCGCTGGCCCAACCTGCAGAGCCCCTGGGACTCCTTCCAGAATGTCCCTACCATAATTCAGTCTGTGTCCTTGCTGTGCCTTACTGTCCCCACACTTCCCTCTCCTGGCTGGTTCAGTCCCATTGTTTTGTCTTGCTCCATTTATTCCACATGGTGTGCTGGTAGCATATTAGTTGCAAGGAGAGTGGCTTCAGCTCTAGGGCACTGTGGAGACGGGACAGCTAAGCAGAGGCTGAGTGTGACCAGCCCCTCAGCCCCGAGACAGGAACATTTAAGGACATCTATTTTCAAGTGCATTTAGAAATCAAATCATGCATTGTTATTGTTTTTGTACCAAGAGCTTGTACCATGCAAATCAGAATGAAGGGTTTGTGTTTTTTCTGAACTAGATTAGAAAAAAAAGATTAACCATAAACTATACCATGTGTTAAAAGAAATACAATGGAGCAGTTTGCACCTAAATTAAACTTGTAGGGTTTTTTTTTTTTTAGTGTTGTATATAACTTTTAACCATGTTTTGTTTCTTTTTAAATTTTTTTCTGTATTGATATTAGAGAGATAGGAAGGGAGAGGGAGAGAGAGATAGAAACATCGATGAGAGAGAACATTGATTGGCTGCCTCCTACATGCCCCCCACTGGGAATGGGCCCACAACCTGGGCATGTGCCCTGACTGGGAATCGAACCGGCGACCCTGAATGCCCAAAGAGAAGAACTGGGCTAAAGAAAGGTAGAAAGGAAGGAGGGAGTAAAGGAGATACGGAGCGTGAAATACTGAAAACCCTTTGCCTCCCCTCAGAGTGGACGACGTTGTGAAATCCATGTACCCGCCGCTGGACCCGAAACTTCTGGATGCGCGGTGAGATGGCCGTTCTTCCCTCCGTGCTGGAGGCTTGCCGGGGGGTCTGACCTGTGAGGTCGGCTGCTCGGGTTGTTGAGGAGAAGGCTGTTTTGCTGGATTCCTGGGCTGCCCTGGGTCTTGGGTACCATTCAGAGCAGTGTGAATGGTCAGCACACCAGTGGGCCACGCCTGGCTAGCGGGTAGAGGCCAGTCCTCTTCCTGAAACTGGAGGAAGAGCCAGTGTAGATTGTGGATCTTTACAGTTATGTATCCGACCCCACTAAGTCTTCTCAGTGCCTTCCTTCCCTCCATCTCCCCATCACGTCTGCTCTGGTTGGTGAACCCCCGAAGCAGACACACCTCAGCTGTGTGTGCCGTGCAGGGTCAGCGGGGCACGTGGTGAGCAGGGCAATGAGAGTGGGGGTGAACCTCCGCTAAAGCTGTGCTCACCTTCCACAGGACACGCCCAGGAACCCCTCTCGTGGGACCTCCCCGGATACACAGGTCCCACTTAGCCTTTTGAAGTTGTTGTCTTCTTGTACCAGATGCAAACCCATTTTAAAAACCAGATTCCTTGTCTCTCGGATTCATGTGATGATTTCATGGGCCCATTATATGATGGCTGCCAGCTGGGCAGCAGGTCCGGGTGCGGCTGGCTTCTCTGCCCCGTCCTGTTGCTGCACAGCTGTGTCTGGGCTGGCAGCTGTGATGCATTCCCAAGTGCACTCTGCACACTCCCTGTATAAAAGATATTCTATAGTGAATCTTTCAACACTGATTTTAAAAAAACCCTGCTAATTGGGTTTTCTATAAATATTTTTCTTTGAGAGTAGGGTAAACCAGCTTGGGGCCTTATTGATTCAGAATTGATAAGGGATGCTAGAAGTGGGGGTATGTATATCCTTCCTTTAAGTGGGTAGCAGTTGGGGATGTGCTCATCCAATTGACAAGATCCAGACTGTTCCATAAAACCCTCTTCTGAAAGTTGTTAATAGGTGTGCAGCAGAAAGTGGGTGCCATGGTCTTTTTTTCCTCCAATTTTTATTAATTTATTTTTGTTACAGATGTTTTTCCTACCCCTCTTCCCCCATTGCCATGGTCTTAAATAAACTAATGAGACACAGCATATTATATGCTCCCTGTAGAGCTTTATCTTGCACATTGAAGGCTCTGAGAAGGGCTTTCATTAACCTTGTTTAAATTAGCCATTCCCAGATTTGTTCGAGCATGGCACCATCTTTAAATTGCACGCTCACCAACCTCTGAGGGAAGGGACTTCAGTTTGGGGAACAGACGTCAGATTTTAGATCATTTGGGCTTTAGCACAAAGTCCCCTTCTTTCCTAGGGGAACTGATCCTGTTTGTTTGTTGGTTTGTTTTGTCCTAGGACAACTGCCCTGCTCCTGTCTGTCAGTCATCTGGTGCTGGTGACCAGGAATGCCTGCCACCTGACTGGGGGCCTGGATTGGGTTGACCAGTCGCTGTCAGCTGCTGAGGAGCACTTGGAAGTCCTTCGAGAAGCAGCCCTGGCTTCTGAGCCTGAGAAAGGCCTGCCAGGCCCTGAAGGCTTCCTGCAGGAGCAGTCGGCTATTTAGTGCCTGCAGGCCAGCAGCTGAGCACAAGGGCCAGCCTGCTGCTGTCTGGCAGCCCAGCGGAGCCTTCCACTTTGTCTGTAGTTAGTTGTTGCGCACAGCTCGGGAGTCCAGCTGTGTGCACAGCAAAGCAGGAGAGCCCCTGTGAGTTGATGCTTCTGTTGCAGTTGCAAATGGTGGCTGGTGAGTAGCAGTCTAATAACACAGCTGGGGAGACACCCCTCACCGTCTGCGTGGCAGACCTCTGAAAACTGGCGGACTGGAACCTTTATTTGGCTCACATGGTGCTTTCAGGAAAATCGAGCCACTGTCTAAGAATCAGGAGGTTTCACATCACAATCAGCATTTCCGGCTTCTCTTGAACAATCAGAAGGTGAGGCAACTGTGATCTGTATTTTCAAAAGAGGACAATCAATTGGAACTAAGTAGGAGCTGCCTCTTTCGACATGATGTGTACCCTCTCACCTGGCCTGTGTCATTGATTTGTGTTATCTGCCTGGTCCCCGAAGCATCTGAGTACCTCCTCCCCTTCACAGGTGTAGGTTTGAAGGGGAGCTGATGATTCCCTCCGAGTTGATTATTCCCTTTTTTTTTTTATCATTATGCCTGCAATTTTTCCTAGCTACCACTAGGTGGATAGTAAATGTATACTTAGGTTTCTCTCAAGTGTGTGGTTATTGAGTCAGCTTCAAATGTGTGTGGGACATACTTGTCTGAGAACAGAGGGTGGGAGGAGAGAGCCTAGAAGTCCTCAGATATCTTGTGTGTACGACTCAGTGAAATAGTTAAAGACCTCTGTGTTCAGGTAGAGGTGAAGGTAGCACCATAAAGTAGTTTCCACATTAGCAGTGATGTCCATGGAGGATGCGTGTGCATTCTTTGGACATCGCTTTGTTTTGTACATACTGAATGATGAGGGTCATTTTTATGACTGGAGAGCCATTTGTGAGACCCAGAATCACAGCTGCATAATCCAGACACACCTCCAGATCGCATAATTTCCATCTGACGCGTAGGAACGTAAGTACTTTACTTCCTCCCAGGTTCTGGGAGAGGCCCTGGCTCAGGGGATGCCTTGGTTCGTGTCTGGTGCTGTTGAACATGTTTGGAGCTCTATGTCAATTCTCAGTACATTTCTCTGCCCTAACTCAAGTCAGCCAACCCCTCAGCCTGGTTCTGGAGAACCAGGAACACATATTCCCAAGTCCAAGATTTGGGCCTTGCTTGTCATTGAGATGTGTCACTGGGTACCTTTCATCCTCTCCTGGAAGACAGGATGCTCTGCCCAGCAGACTGCACCAGCGCCCACCTCGGGAGATGGTCCGGAAGGGGCTGGGGCTCAGCTCATGGGCTGAAGGATGGATTCTTGATCACAGGGGACACCTTATTGGATTGTCCACTCCCATCAGCTCTGGCTACATGCTAGGTGGTTACTGTTCCTGTCCTGCTGGTGAGCTACGAGTGGCAAATGTCCAGAAAGCCACTTGGACTTTTCCATGGATCGACATCCATAGGCCTCCTGTTTTTGTCTTTCTTTCCTCCCTTTCAAAACCTGGTTTCGTCACCAGACTGGAAGCTCATTCATACTAGGGTTGCAATGGCTGCCACAGTTGTAAACGCCCCCTGCACTTAACCTGGACCAGAGCCCTAAGCCAAAGAGAAGCGACCCTGCATGGGCCTCTCACATACCATCCCCCAGGTCCACGCCTGGTTGGAGGCGGAGAAGTTGCCCCTGAAGTGGCCCCTACTGCCACCTTCTCTGAGCCCTAGTGAGTCCTGGCACACCCGCTTCCTGAAGCCCTGAGCGAGGAGAGGTTGCCGAAGACCGCGGAAGTGTCTGCTAGATGGCAGGACCTCTGCCTCCGCTGCTCTACTTTATTTGTTTGTTCTCCAGTGTCGGGCATATTAGAGGTCTCTGGATAAGGGCGTTGGTGGCTGATGGCTGAGGTGGAAGTGCCATCTTTGCCCTTTGGGAGTTGGCTGACGTTACCTCCTCCCATGGGAGGGGCTGCTTGGCGAGCACCTGGGGATCTAGCCGGGAGATTTTGAGGACAGACACATCCCAAGTCAATAGTTCACTAGTGTCTATGTGCATGGTGGTGGATCTCCATGACACCACCCCCTCCTCCCCTGGAGGAGGGACATCAGACTCCTACTAAATGAAGGAATGAGGGATAGGAATGGAGTGTGAGAAGGGTAAGTCTTTGAAGTCTGACTTAGATTCAGATTTGGGCTCATTTACTGTGTGAGTTTGAACAAGCTCCTTAACCTCTCTGGACCCCAGCGCTCTCACCTGGAAAGTCAAGGCTACCGCCTCATTGGGTTGGCATGTGCATCAGATGAAATGGTATGTGAAATGCCCATTGTGTGCCTGGTACTGATTAACCAACGTCAACCTTTCTTTCCCCAGACTCTCCTTCCCCCCACCTTTGTGCTCTGATGCAGCTGACCCGGGTCATATCACGTCAGTTACTGTGGCTCTGGCCAAGCAGGAGCTTTGCAGCTGGGTAGCCCCAAGTCTGGAATCACTGCAGTAGGGAGAGTTGGTCTAGCGTGTCTCTGCCCCACCCCAAGTATGTTCAGGACAGAGACAAAGCTCTTAGTCTGTTATCAGGGTTCCCAGGGCTGGTTGCTCAAGTGTGCATTCCTCCGGGGCAGGGCCCGAGCCTCCTCCGGCTTGTGAAACCTCCCGGCCAGAACGCGCGTTCCCGGCAGGCAGCTTGCCGCGGTGCTCACCCTCCCTGCCTCATTCCAGGAGCGCTCTGCAGAGACTGTGCCGCAGCAGTCTGATCTTTACCAAGTGACTGAAGTTCAAAGCCCCTGAGTTGTTGTATGACCCTGGCCATTTTGGGAAGATGTCAGATGACGAATTCCCATCTCTTCCCTCCCTCTATTCTTCTCTCCCTCCCTTCTCAATTCCTTCCCCCTCCATCCCTTCCTCCCACAAATATGTACTGTTTGCTTATTCTGAGGGGCGAGGGGAGGGTAGTGTCCTAGGTGCTGGGGATAGAGAACAAAAGGCACAAGCGCTGTCCTCAAGCAAAAGAGACGAGAGACAGCTGTGGTCAGTGTAGCGAGGGAGGGATACATAGCAGGGGGCCGTGAGGGCACAGGGTGGGGGTGGGGTGGGGCTGGTGGTGTCTAGATAGTCCGGGAAGACACCTGGGAGGAGCTGATGCTTGAGTCGAGGCTTGACAGGGTCAGAGAGGTGTTCTGGGCTGACCAGACTGTGGGGCAGGCCCAGGGCCAAGAGAGCATGGCTCATTAGAGAAATGCAGGTGGCTGAGGAGGGCTGGAGTGGGGGATGTAAAGGTTGGACAGGTTGGCGGGGCAGCAGATCATGAAGGATTTTATAGGTTATATAAGGGAGTTGATGCTTTATCCTGAGCATAATGGGGACCAAGGAAAGTCTTTAACCAGGGGAGTGACTTGGTCAGAATTGCAATTTCGAGACTCATTTACTTCATACCCTGTGATGCTCCAGGATCCATAAATTTGCCCAGTGCCATCGAGTACTTTTCCTCCCTGAGTCTGAGGGGCTCACAGTGCAATTAGCGTGCAAAGTCGAGGTGGCAGCTGGGTGGGAAGAGGGGAGTGGGGAGCTAGGTAGCGGAACAGAAAGCGTCGGGGTGAGATAACGGGGTTGTGCTGGGTCTGCCTCTGGTAGGTGACGGGCTCGGTGCCCCGCTGCTGAGGAGCAGAGCTTCGGGGAGTTGAGGCATAACTGGGTTCTTTCTGTTTCATTCCCTCTGAATTTTCATCATCCCCCTTTCAGAGGTAAAGAAACCAAAGCCTAGAGAGATCAATGACTATCCTGGAGTCATTAAGAATCAGAACAGGAATTTCAGCTCCTCAGCGTGTGCCTGTCACTACCCTCCAGCCCACCTGGGGGCAGTGTGTGGAGAAATCTACAGTGAGGGGAAGGAAACACCAGGTACAAAAGTCATTCCATTCCTTCTAGTTCTAATGCTTTTCATTAAAAAAAAAAAAAATGGTTGTCCTGCCCTGGCCTGTGTGGCTCAGTTGTTTGGACATCGTCCCGTGCACTGAATGGTTGCTGGTTCGATTCCTGGTCAGGGCACATGCCTGGGTTGCAGGCTTGATCTAAGGTGGGGGCTGTGCAGGAGGCAGCTGATCAATGTTTTGCTCTCACATTGATGTTTCTCTCTTCCTCTCCCTTTATCTCAATAAAAAATCTTTTTAAAAAATGTGGTTGTCCTGACCAATACATTAATTTCATGGCCAATAGTCGGTTCCAACATACAGAGTGGTCGAACGTGGGCACTAAAATGAGGGCTGGGGCGTGGGTATTCTCTCTTAATTTGTTCCATTTTCAGTCAAACGTGCCTTTACCAGAATAGTCACAAAAGTTTATGGTGCAAAATGGAATAATTAATTCATTACATGATTGATTAGTTCAAGTCATCTGTGGAGCATCCACAGTGGATGAACCCTGGGGTACGTTGGAGTGAATAAAAATTTAATGCCTCTCTTGAGACACATAATCAAAGGTGGAAAGAAACCCATAAAGAGTGATTTGCGATACAACACAGGAAGTGCTAAGTAAGGGGATGTGTGCGTAACGAGAGCACAGAGCCAGACACCAGACCCAGCTCAGGAGAGTCTCCAGAAACAGGAGGTCTCGGAATTGTCAAGGAGGCGCAGGTGTCAGGCGGGAGGAGGCAGAGGTGGAGGGGGCAGAGGGTCCTGGGAAGGCAGTGGTGCAGTGTCATGTTCCGTCCTGTGCGCGTGTCGGACGGGAGGTGAGTTGCGGTGGGAGAGATGTAGAATGGAGAGGGAGGCAAAGACTCAACCGTGGACTTTTCCTCCAGGTGGTATGGAGCTACAGAGAGTTAGAAAAAGCTCTTATTTTCTCTTGGAAAACTATCAAATAATCCCTGCACCCTCCCCAGTCTTTAATGTTACCGTGATTTAGGTGAATGGTGATTTGGCATTGTGCTCATTTGCTCTAACCTGACTACTGGTGAAGTGAAACACTTTTCGTGTATTTATTAGCAATAGGTACTTATTCATGTCCTTTGCCCATTTCCCCCCCGAGACTGTCATGTGTCTCTTACCAACTTACATGAGCTCTTTATATATTAAGGGTAACAAACTTTTGTCATATCTATTGCATAGGCAGTCCTTAGCCTTGTCATTTGCCTTTTAGTTTCGTTTCGAGTGTTTCTGACACCCAGAAGCTTTAATTTTGGTGTGGTCAAATGTATTGCTTTCCTTTCCCTTAGTGCTTTTGTCCATTGCTTTTATGCTTAGAAAGTTCTCTCTCATCCAGAGACTGAATACATGTCATTGACATGTTGGAAGCAGTGGAGTGTCATGGGTCAGACATTGTGGCAGAAACACACACACAAAACCTTTCCAAGCAGTCAGAGCAGAACAAACCAAATCTTCCTTTATGCACCCCACACCCAGCCCAAAGAGAGGGCTGGGGAGATTTAGGGATCAACGAGATGGGTGAGGGAGACAAGGAGAGGCAGGCGGAGGCGGTCGGGTAGGCAGAGTGGGTGGGAGTGTGCGGAGAGGGAGCTGCCTGTCCCAAGGTGAGATAGGAAGGAACGGAGTCTGTTTGGTTAGACTCAGACGAGAAGAAACAGGGATGCGTGAGGGGATCGGAAGGAACTGGGGACAGCCACGGCGGGCCTGTAAGTCAACTTACGAACTTTATTCCGAGAGCCATGGTGAGCTGTTGAAGATCTAACACAGATTGTTTTTGGTGACTGGTGGAACCAGTCTCATTCCAGGAAGCACGGCCTGGCGGGTGAAAGGCACGAGAAAGGAAGACCAGTGACAGAATTCCATCAACAATGGCCCTGGTCTGCCCTTTCTTGGAGAACAGTTGTCTTCCTGTGGACCAGATGCTGGGGAGATAACGTCTTTGCTCTTCCTTTCTTTCCCTCTGTCCCTTGGTGCTGGGAAGAAGCCTGGGCTTTGGAGGGAGACAGACCCAGGTTGCAATCTGACTCTGCTAATCTGGAGCCATCTTCTTCCTCACTTATCTGCTTCCCCTCCGTCTGCAAATTCCAAGCACTGTCAGTGCCGGGGATACAGGGCAGAGGTAAACCACACAATCTCTGCTCTCGTGGAATTGTAGACTAGTAAGGGAAGACAGGTATTGAGCAAACATTGCTTAAATGCGTATACAATTAAATGCTTAAACATTGTTTTAAGAGGAGAGATGGAATCTTATAAAAGAGTTAGGGGAACTGACCTATCCAGAGGCCAGGGAAGGCTTCCGTTAAAAGGGATCTACTCTCTGGAGGATAAGGAGCAGTTTAGGGGTGGAGGAGTGGGGGTCATAAGAAACGGTCCATGCAAAGGTCCTGTGGCTGGAGGACAAGGACTGAGACAAGGCCAGTGTGACTGGAGAGGAGACAAAGGTGACCGTGAGCTAGGCCCCGTGACGGACTTGGGTTTTGATGCGAAGAGTGATGTGAATGGATTCAAATGGGTTTATTCACAGTGGCTGGGGTAGGCGGTAAAGACACAATCATTTGTGTTTTTTTAAAAAAAAATCCTTTTGGCTTCTTTGTGGGGAATCGATCAGAGGGGACCGGAGTAGATAGGGAAGACCCAGTGCTCCTGCCTCAGTCTGGGCAAGAGGAGGTGGTAGCCTGGCCTGGGCGGGGAGAGGGAGATGATAGTTAGGGGAGTGGATACACTGGAGAGGCAGTGAGAGAGTAGAGTAAGACCTAGGGTGCATTCGGAATGGGACAATGATGCATGATAGTGGGGCGTCAAGAAAGACGTCTAGGTTTCAGGTTTGCCTACCTACTTGGGGATGACAGTCTGGGGACAGGGATCACCAGTGCAGGAGGCACCAGAAGAGCATCAGGCTTGGGGATAGGGTTGGGGAAGAGGTTGAAACCGTCTCTCTTGAACTTGAATTTGAGATGCATTTGCGAAGCTTGCATTGAGTTAGATAAAACGGTTGAGGCTCAGAGCAGAGTGGGCGGGAGCTGTTTCTTGGATCGTTACTATTAGAGCTCTGGCTACGGGTGTGATGCTAGGGGACGACTCTGGAGTGACAACCGAGGGCCACAGAAACCCTAACGCCTCCCCTGATCCTGGGCCAGTCTAAGGCTCTGCTGGAGTTATTTTGATGGTTAAATGAAATACCTGTGATGAACAACTGATATAAACACTGTGAAAATCCTCTGAAAAGATACGAAATGTTCCAGAAATGCGCGGTGGCACGATTCTCATCCTACGGTAGATGCCCAGTGCCTGGCACATAGTAGGCACTCAACAACGCTAGATACATCTCCCTTCTCTCTTTATTTTAGTCCTCTCTGTCTTCCAGCACTATGCATTGTAGCCAGAGACTTAGGCCCAATTCTTCCAACTTCCAACGGCCCCGGGTTCCCAGTGTACCCGTGTACCAGGCAAGCTCTGCTCCCCTCCAGGCGCCAGCCCCAGAGAGCCTGCCTTCTGACTGCTCTCAGACCTGAACTAAGGCTGCTTTGGGCCAAGGACCGGCACTTGGAGAGCTCACGTGCTTGGCCTGCGCAGCGACATCTACCGTGGGATGAGGATCGTGCCACCGCGCATTCCTGGAACAGGCTGTATTTTTTTCAGAGAATTTTCACAGTGTTTATCTCAGTTGTTCGTCACAGAGTTTCTCATTATAAAATGTATTTGCATATTTTATTTACCTCTCATCCTTTCCCCCACAATGCGAAAACAATAGCCTTTTGAGCGACTATGCATATGGATGACAGGAATGCACGCCACTCTTCTTCAGCTCGCTGTCCGTTTTCCCATTTTATTTTTGCATCATGAATTTTATCTTCCTTGTCAGTGACTCTCAACATCCCATTTCTGTTCTTTTGCTTCGTTTTCTTTGGCACTTGCCCCCTTCAGCTCATCAGTACCGAGGGTTCTGGGCCCGAAGCCCGTTCTGGCCCAATCAGAAACTCACGTTTTTGACGCCTCTTCACCTCATTTCTCTCAGAAGCAGATGCTATTTATTCTGCACTGAAGCTTCAAATTAGCTTTAACTAGGGATTTATTATGCAAGACAACCTCATGATCATGCAACCGCATCCAAGTCCTTCCTTTGCCCCTGGCTTCTTTTTTTGTCTGTTTTTCATTTAATCCTGACCTGAGGATATTTTTCTATTTATCTTCAGATAGAGCGAGAGGGAGAAAAAGGGAGAGAGAGAAACATTGATTTGAGAGGGACACATTGACTGGTTGCCTCCTGCACGACCCTGACCAGGGTCAGGGACCAACCACAACCGAGGTACGTGCCCTTGGCTGGAATCGAACCCGCGACTCATCGGACCAACGCTCTACCGCTGAGCCAAACCGGCCAGGTCTGCCTCTGGCTTCTTAAAGATTCCCTTCTGCTTCTCCATCTCAAATCCTCCCTCCCCGCTCCACCCCGACCCTGTACCGTCTGCGGAATACTCACCTGATTTTCTGTCTCCTCGATCTTCAACTCTGTGCTCATCCTGTCATTGCACGTGTCAGTCAAGCACCTGCTATGAGCCCGACTCTGCTGGGCTCTGGGGATTCAAGCACTCATGACCGGGTCCTTGACCTCGAAGTGTCCACAGCCTGCAACAGGGGGTCTCACACGGTGGCTATTTCAATCATGCTCTGAGGAGTTGTTAAAAAAGATGAATGCCTAAGTCCCAGTCCTGGGGATTCTGATTCACTTGGTCTTGAGTGGGACCCAGGCACTGTCGGTTTTTACAGAGATTCTAAAGTTACCACTCACTGATCTTACGAATGACACAGATTTGTAAACAAACACTTTTAATACAATGCAAAGGCAGAAAGAAGTGAGCATGGGGGTCAGACAGGAGTGGAAGAGTAGCCCCTCCTTCAGCCCAGAGACCCAGTGCCCCGCCCATTCCAGAGAACCTTCCCCACAGCCCTCCCTTCCTTCTATTTCCAGTGGGGCGGGAGGACAGGGAGTCAGCGGACCTGCACCCAGTCTCAGCACTGCCACTTACCAGCTGGTGGCCTTCGGCGAACAGCTTGGCCACTCTTCAGTCTTAGTGTGGGTGCGTGTGTGTGAATTGCAGGGGCTGACATATGCAATATGCCTGGCCCACTGCCCTACACCCAGTAGGTGCTCAAAAATGGTAGGTTTGTCCACTCTGAAGGACCTGATGGTGCTCAGTGTTTCTTCTTCCAGCCGCAAGTACTCAGGACCTTCTGTGTTTGGCCATCTGGGCCACCCCTGCCGAGGGGGACACACACTCTGCACCTCACGCAGTTTTCAAAGGCTAATGTCTCAGACTCAGCCCCCTAGGTGCACACTCATCTCCAGGCTCCTTCTGCTCACGTCCCCGGATGTTGGGCATTTTCTTTGCCTCCGACGTTCCCGCTGACATTTCTCCTGGCCCCTTGCGTGGCCCAAAGCTGAACGTGGGGACTTCTCCACAATGTCCTCGGTTGGCCCCGCTGTGATTTCTCTTATGAAGGTCGAGTGGCTCGCTGCCATCCAGCTCGGCCCCCAGCCTTGTCTGCTGGCATGCCCCCCCTCGCCAGCCTTGGCCCAGAAGTCTCGATGCTCCTTGGGGTGGCACTTAGCCACAGCGGGGGGCCCCAGCTCCTCAGGGCGGCCCGCTGTCCCTCTCAGACGTGCTGCGGTTTCCTTGGCTGGCCCTCTCCTTCTCCTGGATGCTTGGTTTGAAACCCTTTAGAGACTCAGCAGCCAGGCCCTAAGTGTCTGGGGGCACTGTCCTGATTTTACAGCTTGGTCAGGTCTGGAACGAAGATGTGAGCCTGGAAACCAGATTCTCCCTCCACAGCCTGTTCCCCAATCTCTCCGAGCCGTCCCGTGACCCCGAAACAGAGTTCTCAACACTGCTCGCTGTCCCGACTTCCTCCTGGGGCATCGCTTCCATCTGTCCCTTCCCTTCCGGCTCCACAGCAGCCTCGGATCGCTGCGTGTTCCAGGGACGTGCATGCGTGGCCTGCTACTCCGCTTTCTCCCCGAGTCCTGTTTATACAGACTTCTCCCCGTGGTTCTCTGAACTGTTTTCAGTGCCTTCTGCCTCGGTCCCTCACCTTTACCACCTCCCTGTCGGCTCTTCATCACTCACGTCTGCAAATGGGTTTCTGCCCCTTACAAGTTTTGGCTTTACCGTTTCCCGTGGGAGGATCTCTCGAATTGTCTTTCCAGATGCCCGAGCCCCACTTGGCTTTTGAAACAGCGAATCGGACTTCCTGCCCCTTGACCACTGTTGTTGTTGGGCTGGTCATTTCCTTCTGGCCTGGTGTGACCTTGTGTGACCCTATATCCTTCCCCCCCCGGGGAAAACATAGCCCACACCCACCTTGCTGGAGTCCATGGGTTCTTTTAAATATGTCTGGAGATCCATAGGGGCTGTGACTATTATTCCTGTTTTGAAATGAGGGAAATGAGACTTAGCAAGGAGGAATCCGAGACCTCAGAAGGGGAACAAACTCTGCAGGCTCACGCAGCTCGTAAGGGAAGAACTGGGGGAAGCATGCCAAGGATGTCACAGTCCACTGCCTGCCGGGGGCTCCGCCCTGGAGGTGACACAGGGCAGCGGGCCAGTGCCAGGGCGAGCTCGGGGTCCTGCTCTCAGGAAGCCACCGTGGCACCCCTCCTGGTGTGAGCCCGTGACCCTGGCCTGCTGGTCCGTTGGGTTCATGTTCCAGGCTGGCAGGTGAGTCACCATGTTTCTGTTTATTTTTAGGGTGTCAGTCACAGGGACTCTGGGAACAAGATTCAGCGACACCTTCCCTTGTGCACACAGCGGAGGCGAGGTGCGCGCTCCCTTCCCGATGGTTTTCTGGCTGGGGCACGCCTTCAGTCAAGTGTCTGTGTTCTACTTGGATGAGAAGTTCAGCCGTGAGGCCAAACTCCATTATTCCACGGATCTTCGACCTTGTTCTTCCTGCACAGGCTGGGTCAGGTGGTGCCAGTGCGCACGTGTGTGTGTGTGTGTGTGTACATGTGGGCATGTTCAAGGGTGGGGGTTTAGGCAATTGCTTAGGCTAAGACTAAAAGGAGGAGACCAGCGCTGTTGAGCAAGAGGTAACATTTCTCTCTTTCTGACCCTCCTTTTGAAATTCCATTCAAACGCGCTCTTCCTGTGGCGGAGGTGTGTTAGAGTATGTGTGGTATCTCTCTCCATTCTCCTCTTCGCTGCTGCCCAGGAAGAGGGGTGTCCGGACTGAGGGGACAAAGGCTGATATTCACTGGGTCACCTTGTACGAGTGGGCAGGGCGATTGTGACTCAGAATCAGGATCCGGGCCAGCTGCTTCCTCTCTGATCCCGGCCCTCCTTCTCAGACGGTCTCAGTGCGGAGCATGTTTGGTCTGGACTCAGCTGCCTTCTAGAAGGGTTGCATCCTGCTTGCATAGTTGAGCTGAGCTTCCTCTGTTGGCCAGCTTGGGGGTACGTCTCTGCAGGCAAGCTTTGGCTGTGTGTGAGGGGATGCTCTATGCCTAGATTTGGGAGTTTCAGGACGTCCCATTTGTATCCTTGGCGTTGATCTGAATTCTCCAACACCAATTATAGGGAAGTTGGCGGTTTGAAGGCTGGAACGTGCCGTAGTAGACGAATAGACTAGATGTGTGCCTGCCATTCGGCACGGGACCCTGTGTGCCCAGGATGTTGATCTGATCTCACTGGAGCTTGGAGGAGAGGAGGAGAGCATGCTACCCAGGACCCACTTATCTGTCATCATGTGAAAGTTGTGATAAAAAGTCATAAAAGCATAAACAGTATGAAAAAGTTCAAAGGTAAACTCCTAAGTTCAGATGCACAAGATATTCTTAGAGAGAGAGAGAGAGAGAGAGAGAGAGAGAGAGAAGTCGTTGACCCACATGTGGGCCTCATGGTCACAGCGCTGGGGAAGGTCACTGCGGAGAGAACCTTCAGAGACAAGGGCCCTCGCGTGGGCTGGTCCCTGTGGCTCCGGGAGCTGCTTTAACTCCTTACGTGCATGATTTCATTTACTCTTCACAAAAGAACAACCTTCTGAGATGGGTATGACTACTCCCACCGGCCCGAGGCTGAGACCCTGGCCCACAGAATGAGTCAGTAGCAGGTTTGGGATGAGAACCCAGGTGTCCAAGTCCACGTTCAGGTGCTTGCGACCATGCCCTGGTACGCCCACTTTCATACAGGCTGGATCTGCACCCGGTCCCCGAGAGAGCGAGGTCCCCGAGAGGGCTTGGCACTGGGGAGGACAGCCCTGTCCCTCAGGCCTCCTGCTGGCCGCCGTGCCCTGGCCCGGTAGAACCCTGGGTGTGGCCCTGGGGAGGGGTCCCTTTTTTGAGTACATAGAGCAGAACGTTTTCCGGACTGGGATCCAGCTCAGGAGGTGGGGCGGGTGCTGCAGAGCTGGCTGGCTCCCAGCTCTGAATAACAAGGGCGAACACCCGGAACACAGCGGGGGGGGTGGGGGGGGGTACGGACCGGGATCGAGCTCATGGACCTGTCTGTGGGTGTTAGGCTGCTCCCTTTTCCATGCTCCTCGGGCCGTGGAGAGCTTGCCGATGGGAATGAGAGTGTGTCCCTCTGCCCTTCCAGGTAAAATGTGAGATTCCTGTCTCAGGCTTTCACTCTTACGGATCTACTTGAGGCCTATTCAAATAAAATAAGTGCTGCCCGGCTGGTGTGGCTCAGTGGACGAACATCATCCCATGGACTGAGAGGTCTTGGTTTGATTCCCGGTCAGAGCACATGCCCGGGTTGTGGGCTTGATCCCCAGTGGGAGGCATGTGGGAGGCGGCCGATCCACATTTCTCTCTGGCATCGATGTTTCTATCTCTCTCTCCCTTCTTCTCTCTTTAAAAAAAAATCAATAAAAGCATATTTAAAAAAATATGTGTCTATTGAGGACCTATTCATGCTGAGGCCCTGCATAAGTACGAGGGTTGGAGAGAAACTCATGACCCTTTCTCATCCGTTAAGACTTGACTAAGCCGTTACCTCCTCTCAGCTTTGCACGGGGCTGTTTTCTGAGCCTGGAACATCCTCCTTGCTCCTCAGTCCTTCTACAAGATATGTCTCTACTGTTGCCTAACGGGATAACAACAAACACTTAAGACATGTACTGTTCCAATAGTTTATGTTTATTCATTTCATTTAATCCTCTCAACAACACTGTAACAAAGGTGTCGTTATTATTCATTTTGTAGATGAGTGAAATGAGGCCCAGAGAGGTAAGTAACTTGTCCAAGGTTACACTGGGAGTAAATGGCAAACCTGGGATGGCATTTGGGTCTATTTCCAACTGCAGAAATCGACAGCGTGTTTTAAAGAAGGAACATGGATCTGGTTCAAATCCTGAACCCGCCACTGAAGGCGGTGTGAGCCTGGGAGGTGGCTCAGCCTATCCGAGCCTCAATTTTCTCATCTCTAAAAGTGGGTTTACATCCAACATCGTACAGATGCTTCCGAGGTTTAAAAGAGATAAACAGTGAACGTGTCGATCATTCATGAATAAGTAATAAGTGCTAAGTGTGGCCATTTGACCACGTTCTGGCCAATGAGATGTCAGTGGGAAAAGCCTGGGATGCTTTCTGGAAAACTCATGTAAAAGAGAGGAAGCTGTGGAGAAGAGGGAACCTAGTGCACTGCTGGTGGGAATGCAGGCTGGTGCAGCCACTATGGAAAACACTATGGTGTTTCCTCAAAAAATTAAAAACCCAACTGCCATTTGACCCAGCTATCCCACTCCTAGGAATGTATTCTAAGAATCCTGAAACACCAGTCAGAAAAAAGATATGCACGTTCATAGCAGCGCTATTTAAAATAGCTAAGATCTGGAAACAGCCCAAGTGCCCATCAGTAGATGAGTGGATAAAAAAGCTGTGGTACATGTACACAAGGGAATACTATGTAGCTGTAAGAAAGAAGGACCTATCACCCTTGGAGACAACATGGAGGGACCTGGAGAGTATTATGCTAAGCAAAATAAAAAGAAAGAGGAAGACAGATATCACATGATTTCATGTATCTGTGGAATCTAATGAACAAAATAAACTGACGAATAAAATAGAACCAGAGGCATGGAAACATGAAACAGACTGACGGATCTCAGAGGGTAGGGGGTGGCAGTGGGGCGTGGGAAGAGATTAATCAAAGAATTTATATGCATATTTGCATTGTCTGTGGACACAGACAACAGGGTGGTGAAGGTCTGGGGTGGGGCCTCAGTACTCAGACAATGTGGGGTGAAAACAAAGACAAACGGAGAAGATGCCAATCAGGGAGAGAAGACTCAATTGGTCACCATTATTCTCATCCAAGACATAGCCTCAGGGCTAGAACACAGAACAGAGGGTGGTTGCCTCATGCTCTAGTTAGAAGGACAAAGACACAGGTGCTTCCGAATCCCAGCATGTGTCTGACACCCTCTGGGTGGCCCCATCTTGGGATGAAGAGCCACCCTCTGGTAGGTGAGCCTGACCAGCCTCCCAATGGTCTATGGAGACATCTGGGATGGGGGTAGGTGCAGCAGGAGCTGGTGGCCCCCCAGGTGTCAACCCTTCCGTCCTCAAGCACAGCCCTGGAGTTGGGGGAAGAGAGCACATTGGGCTACCCTCCCTTCCCAGGAGAGTGAGGATGTCACTGTGAAGGGGCCAGCACTTTCCTCTTTCAAAACTCGGTTTGGAAGACTGAGGGGTAGTAGGCATAAGCAGACATCAAAAACATGATTCCAAAGTAATAGGTTTCCTAGATTAGCAAAATTCACAGAGACAGAATGTAGAATCCTGATTACCGGGGCTGGGAGGGGCAGAGGAAGGAGTATTGTTCAATGGATATAGTTTCAGTTTACAAGATGAGCTTTAGAGACGGATGGTGGTAATGGTTGCACAACACAAATGCACTCAATACCAAGAACCTTACAGGTTAAAATAGTTAAGACGGTAATTTTAATTGTACACTATTTACCACAATCAAAGAAAGGGAGAGAAAAGGAGCAAATGCAGATGGGCTAAGCCCAGGAGGCGTCCCGCGCTCCGTCAGGACCTGCGCGTGGTGCAGGAACAAGGGTACTCAGATGTTCTGATGATTACCTCTCGGTGTACTCGTGGTGTCTTTTTTAAGTGTTGAGGTCATAACCAGAGGCAGCCAAGGATCTGAGGACAGTTGACTTGATCGTACACAGCGTAGCATTTGTTACAAGTGCATTTGCGTTCTGGCCATGTGGGCTGCCCAGCTCCCAAATGATTAGCTCCCCATCTTTTTTATTTATTTATTTATTTATTTATTTATTTATTTATTTATTTATTTATTTATTTATTTATTTTTAATCCTCACCTTAGGATATTTTCCCATTTATGTTTAGATAGAGGGGGAGGGAGAGAGAGAGAAACATCCACTCGAGAGGGACACATCAACTGGTTGTTTCCCACAGGACCCTGACCAGGGCCAGGGACAAGCCACAACCGAAGTACGTGCCTTTGACCAGAATCGAACTCTTGACTCATTGGTCCTCAGGCCCGACACTCTACCGCTGAGCCAAATCAGCCAGGGCTAGTTCCCCATCTTTATAAGCTTGTGTTAGGGTAAGCTGCAGACCTGCAACGGTTGATGTGGGCTTTACATCCCTTCCCAGGTGCCCGCTGGCCGGCCACAGACCTAACCCAGATCCCGCTCAGACTCCAGAACAAGGAGCTGTCGCCATCAGGGTTAACACTCCATCCGGATGCCCGCCCGCCACAGTTGCCTGTAGTGTAGCTGGTTTGAAGTGTCAGCAGGTTTCAGGGACACTCAGACACACAGGGTCAGGGCCTGAGTATTTGCAAACTGCAGTGTGTGGTACATGCTTTTCTAAGTGTGACTTTTAGAAGTTGTATTTGGAGGGTGAATCAGTGAAGTGTAAATAAGCCAACTTTTTCGTCAGGCGAGGACCAGTCCAGATTTGCATATTATTTTGTTTTTTAAACAACTCTAAGCCATGGCAGCATTATATGAAAAATTGTTTGAAACAAATGTTCCCAGATTGGGTTGGAGAAAACGCAGCAATAAAATAAAGTCTGGCTTACAACCTTGGTTGCGCTCAGCAGTGAAATCTCGGCTGGTGCTGTCCGTCCGCAGGGTCAGTGCTGAGGGTGATTTGATGCAAACCCATCCTTGGACTCCGGAGTTTGCATGAAACACCACAAATGTGCAAGGAGCTCTCCAGCCCCGGAGACTCTCATGTATGTGCGGTGTCACTGTGATGGCTCCAAGCTCAGTGACATAAGAGGGTGGTGGTGACACACAGCTTTCTGAACACGAGGCCCAGCCCCACCCCTGCTATTGCCCTCGGCTGCCTTTACCATGACTTCCCCTTTCCTGCTCTCACACACCCAGCCCTTCGCTGCTCCGGCCTCAGACTGGTTGTCCGCACTGAATGGTGAGCGGGATGTGTCCAGGCCTCACAGGTCGTGTGTGTGTTTGTGTCTTCGTCTCAGGTGGGGCCTGGCCCCCAGCTCTTTAACGGGGGTTTTCTGAGCTGTGTCTGTGGCTGTCCCTCTGAGTCTGTGTAGGAGACAGTGTCTGTCTGACCCGAGAAAGCGGCCAGCCTCTCACGATGTCTCCGAAGGCTGAGCAGTTTCCGGATGCGAATCCTGGAGCTGCCTCTGCTCCTGACAGTTTATTTTTTGAGAATCCTGACTCTGGATGTTTTGAATCCCAAAGCCTTTAACATCATGTGCAGATAACATCACATGGGAATCCAGCATATTTGCTATTTCCTGGAGATGGACCCCATTCCCAGCCATAGTATATTTTCCTAACACCTCCACCTGACGAAATGATGGGAAAGAAGTAAGCACTGGCTGCTCAATTTATTGTCCCTCCCAGCTGTGCCCTAAACACCCAGCCCTTCGCTGCTCCGGCCTGAGACCGGTTGTCCACACTGAATGGTGAGTGGGATGTACCCAGGCCTCACAGGTCGTGAGTGTGCTTGTGTCTTCATCACAGGTTGGTCCACGAGCCAACTCTTCAGTGCTGGGCCAAACCAGCCAGGGCTATATAAATTATTTAATTAAATATCTTCATCTGTATAATGAGCATAATAATCATATACCGCATAGGTTTGTTGTGAGAATTAAATGAACATGTATAGACCACAGTAGAGCTCGGTAGAGGTGAGCCCCCTCCTGTGCTCTATTCCCTCCTCTCCTGAAAGACTAACACTGTCAGCATTTCAGATGTGCACATCAGTCTTCATCCCAGGGGAAGGAGAAACCTAATCTCACAGGTCCTCAGACTTTCAGTTGCTGTAGAATTACCTTGAGTACTTTCAAATGCAAATTCCCACGTCCCAGATCCCAACCCACTGGATCATGATCTTTGCCGAAGATGCTGGGAACCTGCATTATATCACGTGCCCCAGACAATTCAGATGCAGGTAGTTCACCAGCCAGAGAACCATCGCCTTATGTGTTCTTCACAAAACATGCCCATCAGCTGTGTTTCTCTTTCCTACAGACGTGACCCCTGACACGAGTTTCCTCTGCTTTTTGCCACCCAGAGTGGTCCCCTCTGCATACTTCGTTTTTAATTAATTAATGTGTCTTTCCCTCTGACTACATTGTGAGCTCATTAGGGGTTGGGTTTTATCCCCATTCCCAGTGCCAAACACATGGCTGAAAACATAGAAGATACTTTGTTGTTTGTTGATTAAATAAATAAATAGCAAAGATTTTAACACCTATACCCCCCGCAAAAAGCCCTATATGCTATGATTTTAGTTTCACGAAAATCCCCCAGAGGTAAATCCATAGAGACAGACAGAGATCAGGGGCTGTCGGGCTGAGCAGGGAGGATGAGGGATGACTGATACCAGGTCCTGGGTGGGTGTGGATGATGATGCTCTGAAACTAGAGAGTGGTTGTGATGTGACTAATACTCGCAAAATGTTGTGAATGCGCTTAGTGCTGCTGGAATGTACACTTGGAAGGAGCATACAGTTAAATTAGATTTTATTTAAATTAAATTAATTTTAATAGCATTTCATTACATTTTACTTAAACTACTTTGTATTTTAACTTAATAGTATGAGGAAAATATAATGTAAATACAAGCTTCTTTTTTTCCCCACTCGAAGGCTGGAGTGTCTTGGGAACCACAAGTGGGTGGTTCTGGGGGCACGTGGCCAGTTGGCAGCTGGGGTCCTGGGCTGGGCTGACTGGCTTCATGTTCTGCTCAGGACGCCCCCAGTGGGCTCTTGGCCTCTGGCCACCCAGCTTTCAGTCACACCAAAGCTTGAGCGATGGGCAGCTGGTGGACACGGCCGGCCCCCACGAGGTAGCGTGTGACTGTGAACGCGATGTCCTGCTTGTCCAGCTCGGTGCTCTGGGCCTCCAGCTTGGTGAACAGGTCCCGCCAGGCCCGGTCCGGGAAGAAGTTGTTGTCGTGGTCATCCACGGAGCACAGGTACCGGGGCACGGGGTGGGACCCCAGCGGGAGGACCTGGAAGCACATGTAGGCCTGCAGCTCGGGCATCTTGGAGGACAGCTGCTCCACGTAGAGCCGCAGCACGGCGCTCAGGTAGTGCTGTGCCCCCACCACCGCCATCTTCACCGGAATCCGGGGCCGGGCATGGTGTTGGCTGTATCTCTCCATCTGCGACACGATGGTGCTGAAGGCCGCCTGGAGGTCAGCCTCGGAGCAGGCGCCCACCACAGGCAGATTTTGCTGCTGCAGGATGTCCCACAGGAACTGCCCCTGCCAGTCGGAGGTGTTGACGAGGATGATGTGGTCAGGCAGCTGGTCGTAGGGGTAGAGAAGGTCGTTTAGCTGATTGTACCCAATCTTCCTGGGGACCTGCAGCTGGCTCTGTGGGCTTGGGCAGCTCTCATTCTGCAGACGGTTGGAGAGCTCGTCCTGCGGCCCAGCCTGCTGCCCCTCCTGTAGGGAGGTGCTCTGGCCTCCGTGGTCGGCCTGCTTCCCCTCGGACGGGGTGAGGGGCTGATGAGAGACTCGGCCTTGCTGATGAGCCTGCTGGCCAGCAGCATCTCTGTGAGGTCTCTGCCTCCGGGCTGTCCTCAGGCTGTGCCGGCTGCTCCTTGGGGAGGGTGTGCTGTGGGCAACTGAGTGGTCAGAACTGTTGCTGGGCTGCTGCTTCCTGGGACCCACATCTTTGAAGGTACATGTGCTGGACTCGCAGGCTCCTGGACCTGGGCACTGTGGATGCTCCTGATCTCCGTCTGCAAGCAGGAGTATGACAGGTGTTCTAAGATTTGGTTGAGCTTGGCCTCGGGGGTGCTCGGGATGCTGTCATCATTCTCCATGTCAGGGCCACTAGGGGTGGGTGTGCTGTGGGCAACGGGGTTGGAGACACTCTTGCTCGGCTGCTGGCCTCCCGAGGCCCACATCTTTGCTGGCACACTGGCTGGACTCGGAGGCTCCTTCAGGCTCCAGGCACTGTGGAAGCTCCCGGACTCTGTGTGCAGACTGGTTTGTGACAGGTGTTCTATGTATTGCTGGAGCTTGGACTTGGGGGTGCTCAAGGTGCTGTCATCATCCTCAATGTCTGGGCCACTGTCACTGAAATACTCCAGGGTGACATTCACAAGGTTCAGGTCCTCCTCCATCGTGGGGACATGCTGCACAGGGTCCTGCTCTGAATCCAGGGCCTCCTGTGACACTGTGAGCCTGGGCGGCAGCACCACGTCTTTCTCTGTCAAGTTTTATTTTTTGGTCGTGGATGTAGTTGTGACCACTGACTGCCACTGCTTCTTGGGCTTCCCCAAGTCAAAGTCATCCTCTTCCAGGTCGTGCCCATGTGTGGAATCGTCGCTGGCCTCCTGCCCAGAGCTGAAGCTCTCATTCCCCTCGTCTGAGTAGTTATCTGTGGCCTTGGCCTTGGGGCCGGCCTGCATGGCACAGTCCTCATGCTCAGTGGGCTGGCTGGTCAGGGAGAAGATCCAGATCTCGGCCCCCTTGGGCCTGGCGTCCTTGAGGCTGCTGCAGAGGCTCAACACCTGGCCTCCCTCGAGGGGTCACTGCATCACCTCGGCCATGTGGATGGTGCCTGTGGCCAGCGTTTTGTAGGCAACCATCTTGCAGCCCACGAGGGTCCGCATCTTAAAGTGCTTTCTGTGCTGCAACATGATCTCCAGCTTGTTGCCTCCTCCCTTCAGGAAGTGGGGGTACTGCAGGGAAAAGGTCAGCGGCAGGTCGGTCTCCACTGTCCACTGGGGGGCAGCACAAGCTTGTGGGACCTAAGAATGCGCTTGGAGCCCTGCATCTTGATGGCAGTAACCGCCGACCGCAGCTCATGCCCAGGCCCCTTGCAGACCACCAGCTTCTTCAGTGTCAGGCTGCACAGACCTGGGCACGCAGGTGGGGCAGGGGACGTCCACCTCCCAGTCAGGGAACAGGTCCACGGGCACCAGCCTGTTGAGCGCGGCAGGGCACTGACCAGGCTTCCGGTTGTTGACGAAGATGCAGACGCCTGTATCATGTTGGTTTTCCTTCTATTCAGGGTGGATGATCTCTCTCCCTGGGGTGGACAGAGGAGGGACATGCCGTCAGAGGCAGCTCATGAAGTGCCAGGTGGGATGGTCACTGCAGCTAAGACTGAACCCACAAGCTCTTAGTGATGATGGCAAGAGGTGGGACACAAGTGACGACAGGAGAGAAAAGGTTCTTAACAAAACAGACCCAGAGATATCGAAGTAGGGTATAGACTGAGAAAACTCAGAAGAAGAGGTGGGAGCAAGGGACGAGATAAACCACAGAAATTACACATGTATGTGTAACCAATGGACATAGAGAACAATCCTGAGGACGGGGCAAGGGGTTGGATCAGGAAGGTGGTGTCAAAGGGGGAAAAAAGAGAAACATCTGTAACAAAAACAAATTAATAAAAAAATTGAAAAAAAAAGAGAAAAGATTCTTGACAGGAAATGTAGAATTGGAGTGAGGACAGAGGAAACACTTCAGTATCTCAGGTCATTATTTCAGCAGAGTGTGGACAACACCTCCCTATATTAAAGTGTCATCCCTGGGATGTCTGACTAAACATCCCATTCTAAGATGAGAACAAGAGGCTTTTCCTGAGGTTGAAGGGGTCGGGATACTAGGACATGTGGGAGGTTCAGGGCAGCACCGTTGAAATGGTAACAGAAGGGGATCATGTCCTGGTCTCACTGTGGTGAGAGATGGATTGCCATGGTAACTGGTCCCCCTCCGGCTGTGTTATGCAGCCCATGGAGCCCCCAGTTCCTTACTTGTAGGGACCAGGATGATGTGGTCCTCAAGGCAGCTAATGGCAAAGCAACAGACTTGGTACCATGAGCCCCATGTCCTTTGGGGAAAATCATCGCTACTAATTATGTAAGACTGGGACAAAGTGTGCAAGGATTACCAGACAGACGTGGACACTTGGGGATGGGCATTAAAGAGGGAATATCTGTAGACAAAGTCATGACATAATTCTAAAGGAATTGATCCAACAAGAACATAGAACTTGGATAAACATATATGCACCTAGTACAGGAGCACTCAAATATAATTTTAAAAGCTCTTGGAGAACTTTACAGGTGAAATTGACAGCAATAAAGTCACAGTAGGGGCCTTTAACACCCCACTGACTTCACCGAATAGATCTTCCAGACAAAAAATTAACAAGGAAACAATGATCCTAAATAGCACACTAGATCAGATAAACTTAATGGACATTTCACCCCATAGCTGTAGAGTACACAGCCTTCTCAAGTGTACATGGGAAAGTCTCAAAGATGGACCACATGTTAGGACACAAACTAAGTTTCTACAACTTATTTGAAATCATATCACATGTCTTCTCTTATCACAATGGTATGAAATTATTAATCAACTAAATAAAAACACTCAAAAGCCTTCAAACACACAGAGGCTAAATTGCATGTTATTAAACAATGAATAGGTTACCAACAAGATCAAAGAAGAAATGAAAAATTCCTGGAAAAAAGTGAAAATGAACACACAGCAACCCCAATTCTCTGGGATGCAGCAAAATCAGTCCTGAGAGGGAAATTCATAGCACCACAGGCCAAACTCTAGAAACAAGAAAAGTAGCTAATTAGAAAGAGAACAAGAGGAAAAGCCCAAGTAAGTAAAAGAAAGAAAATGATAAAGATCAGAGTGGAAATAAATGACAGAGACAAAAAAAAAAAAAAAAAAAAAAGATATATATTTGATCAATGAAACCAACCACTGATTCTTTGAAGAGAACAGGAAAACGATGATCCTCTAGTGAGACTCATCAAACACCAAAGACCCAGGACCAAAATAAATAAAATCATAAATAAAAAACAGGTGAAGTAACAACAAAAATATAAATGTTTCTGAGAAACGATTACAAACAACTATATGCCAACAATTTGGACAACCTGAGAGAAATGGAAAATTTCTTAGAAACAGGCAATCTTCCAAAAATGGAATCAGGAAGAATCAGAAAACCAGAATAAACCAAAAAAAAAAAAAAAAGAAAGAAAGAAAGAAAGAAAGAAATTGAAGCAGTACTCAAGAACTCCCAGAAAACAAAAGCCGGGGAACGGATGGCTTCACAGCAGAGTTTTATCAAATATTCAAGAAGAACTAACTCTTCTCCTCAACTGTTCCAAAAAATTCAAAAGGAAGGAAGAGTTCCAAGCTCTTTTTATAAGACCATCATTATCCTAATTCCAAAACCAGATAAAGCCAGTACAAAGAAAAAAACTACAGGCCAATATCCCTGATGAATATAAATGCCAAAATCCTCAACAAAACATTAGGACATTGGATCCACATGTATATTAAAAAAGATTATTCAACATGACTGAGCGGGATTCATCCCAGGGATGCAAGGTTTGTAAAAAATTTGCAACACAATAAATGTGTTCATCACATAAAGAAAATGAAAGATAAAAATCATTTGATCATATTAATAGACTCAGAAAAACATTCAACAAAACCAAACACCCATTTCTGATAAAACCTCTGAGCACAGTGGGAATAGAGGGATTATACCTCAACCTAATAAAAGCCGTATATGAAAAACTTACAGCCAACATCATAATCAACGGGCAAAACCTAAAAGGCACCTGAATAAGAAAGGAGGAGCCCTGGCTGGTTTGGCTCAGCGGTTAGAGCATTGGCCTGCGGACCAGAGAGTGCTGGGTTCGGTTCCCCCTAGGGGGACGTACCAAAAAAAAAAAAAAAAAAATGAAAGGAGGAAGTGAAACTGCCAGTATTCACACATGACTGGATATTGTACTTGGAGAACCCTAAAGACTCCACCAAAGAGCTTCTAGATTTAAAAAATGAATTTGGCAAATAGCAGGAGACAAAATTAATATCCGCTGGCATTTGTATACACCAATAATGAACACACAGAAAAAGAAACTCAAAAAACAATCTCATTTACCATTACAACAAGGAATAGACTTAACCAAGGAGGTAGAAGACCTGTTCTCAGAAAACTACAGGACACTGAACAATAAAATGGAGAAAAATATAAACAAGTGGAAGCATATACTGTGTTCATGGATTGGAAGAATTAACATCATTTGTGTTTATACTACCCAAAGCAACCTATAGATTCAGCTCCATTGCCATTACAACACCAATGAGATATTTCCTGATCTAGCACAAATACTCCAAAATTTTATATAGAACCCCAAAGACCCCAAATAGCTGCAGCAACATTGAGAAAGAACTGAGTAGGAGGGGTCACAATACTGGGTATCAAATGATACCACAAAGCCATTGTAATCAAAACAGCCTGGGACTCACACAAGAACAGGCAGATAGGTCAAAGGAACAAAGCAGAGACCCAATAAATCGACCCAATCAATATTTGACAAAGGAAGCAAGAACCTACAATGGAGTAAAGACAATCTCTTCAATCAATGGCAGTGGGAAAATAGGGCAGATACATGCAAAAACCATGAAACTGGACCACCAGCTGACATCATTCACAATAATAAACTCAAAATGGAGAAAAGACTTAAATGTGCATCATGAAAGCATAACACCCCTAGAAGCAACCGTAGGCAGCAAAATCCCAGACATCTCGAGTAGCAGAATTTTCACCAATATATTGCCAAGGGCAAGAGAAACAAGGAAAACTAAACAAAAGGGACCACATCCAAATGAAAAGCTTCTATACAGCAACAACAAAATCAATGGAATGAAAAGGGATCCCACAGTATGGGAGAACATATTTGCGAATTATACCTCTGTTAAGGGGTTAATTTCCAAAATATGTAAAGAACTCATACAACTTAACAGAAAGAAGACGAACAATTCAAGTAAGTAACGGGCAAAGCACCTAAATAGACACTTTTCCAAAGAGGACATATGCATGGCCAAGAGACATATGAAAAAATGTTCAATGTAAATAATCATCAAAGAGATGCACATTAAAGTTAAAATGACAGTCAAGTATCATCTGACACCTGTCAGAATGGCTGGCAAATCAACAAACAAGTGCTGGCGAGGATGTGGAGGGAAGGGAACCCTAGTATATTGGTGGTGGGATTGCAGACTAGAGCAGCCAGGCTGGAAACAGAATAGAGTTTCCTCAAAAAATTAAAAATGGAACTGCCGTTTGACCCAATGATCCCACTTCTAGGAATATATCCTAAGGATCCTGAAACATCAATCAGAAAGAATATAGGAACTCCTATGTTCATCGCAGCATGATTTACAATAAGTAAGATGTGGAAGCAGCCCAAGTGTCCATCAGTAGATGAGTGGATAAAAAAGCTGTGGTTCACCCTGGCCGGTTTGGCTCAGCAGTTAGGGCATCGGCTTGTGGTCCAAAAAAACCCAGGTTCGGTTCCCGCTAAGGGCACATACCTCGGTTGCAGTTTGTCCCCGGCCCTGGTTGGGTCGTGCGGGTGGCAGCCACTCGATGTGTCCCTTTCACGTCAGTGTTTCTCTCTCTCTCTCTTCCTCTCTCTCCCTCCCACTCTATCTGAACAAAAAATGGAAAAATGTCCTCGAGTGAGGATAAAAAAAAGATAAAAAAGCTGTGGTTTATTTACACAATGGAATCCTATGCAGCTGTAAAAAGAAAGGATCTCTTACACTTTGGGGTAGCATGGAGGGACGTAGAGAATATTATGCTAAGAGAAATGAGCCCATCAGAGAAAGACAAATATCACATGATCTCACTTATTTATGGAATCTAATTAACAAAATAAACTGACTACAAAACAAGCCCAGAGTCACAGAAGCACGGACAAGATGACAATCTCTGAGGGAAGGGGGTGGATGGGAAGAGATTAACCAAAGAGCTCACAGCATATATCGTAACCCATGGACACAGACCACAGTGCGGTGGAGGCCGGGGTGTGTGGGGGACGGAGTGGGGTGGAAATAAGGAAAAGGGGAGGAGGGACATCTGTAATACTTTCAACAGTAAAGATAAATGATAAAAACAAATAAAGTTTATGGAATCAATAAGTAATAAAAAAAAAAAGGGAAAGTCTGTAGAAAAATGCAAAAATACTCTTGATTGAACACAAAGTAAAATAGTACCAAAGTCTCTTCTGATGTTCATAGAAATTTGAGGACAGTGACTTTGCAGCTGGTCTGAAAGGGGCTGGACAGGGAGAGTGGGGTGGGGAGCAGATGGGGATCCAGATTCCTCTGAAAATTGGACTCTAGAAGGAATCTCAGGAAAGTAGCAGGGAGGATCCTGAAACCTAAGGGCCCCTTTACCTGCATGGGGCCCTGGAGTTTGGGTCACCTCGGCACCTACACTCACCCTGAGGCCGTCGTGCTGCACCCCTGTGGGTGGGCGGGGCTCCTGTGCCTCCTGCAGGGGGATGGAGCTGAGGACCCCATCTGTGAGCTCCTGTCCGCTGTCCTGTGTGGAGCTCTGTGAAGACAGTTCCCAGTCACCAGGCAGAAAGCCTCAGAGCCTGTGTGTGCTGCTTCTCAGACCCCTGGGACCCTGCACTCCAGACACACACACGCCATGATTTGCTCAGACCTCCCTAGGGAAGCCCCCCTCCACCTGCCTGCCCTGCCCTGGGCTTGATCATGGCAGGGCCTCATGTTTCCACCACCCAGCAACTGCTCCTGCCCAGGGGTCCTCCTTCAAGTTCCTTCCCCGCCACCACCCACATGAAGGGAGGGTGTGTGGGTTGCACAGGGATGGCCGCCTGGCCTGGATGGTCTGACCCAGGCCGCCTGTGTTACCTCGGTCCATCTTCTTGAAAATGGCCAAAGATGTCGCAGACGAAGGTTGAACCCACGTCTGGAAGAACTCTCACTGCGGGGTCTCCGGAAACAAGAGCCCCGATGAGTGGGAACACAGCAAGAGAACATCTTGCTCTGTGAAGTGTCTCTCACGACTGAGCTGGCTGTTGGGCAGTTGCTAGAAGGTGGGGCCTGGTTACCGGGTTCCAAGTTCTCTTGCAAAGTGACCTCACTTCCTGGGATGGCCTTCCTGCGTCCCCTCATGTAATGGCAGCTGGACAGATAGTCCTGGGGGCCGCTGACTGCTCACCCCCTCCTCCATGGAACACCATCTCTGCCCACAGTGACCCCAAGACACCTCTCTCCACAGCCCCCTTGAGGCCTGGGTGCAGCCAGGTCCTACATTTGAGGAGACACATCTGGGTTCACACTCAGACTCTCTTATCTCTCCTCGATCCTGGATAAGGCATTGTGCCTGCAGGGCCTGTCCAGCTCCTGCCTGCACATGGGATTGTTCTAGAAGGTGCTTCTAAGGGATGTTCAGGCACATGTGGGGTCAGAGCTGTAAGGCTGGGGAGGCTGTCATGGGAGGTAGTGCCTCCAACCTCATTTTCCTTCCTGTTGTCACCTCCCCTGTGTCTGCTTTTATACCAATCCCACCCTTACTCATTACAGAGAGAGAGAGAGAGAGAGAGAGAGAGAGAGAGAGAATGTGCATGTACAGTGCTCTCATTCTGGACCCCAGGACAAACGGCCCCCACATAAGAACAGGCTGGAGCTTCCCCACATGTCAGGGTTCTAATTCCCAAACCAGCTCTGCGGGGGAGGTTGGAGCCTTGGCCTGGAAGGTCTGAACTTTCCTGAACTCGACTCTGAATATCATGTACCTTGGGCAGTTTCTGTCTCTGTATGTGCCTCAGTTTCCCAATCAGCCAACAATGGTGTGATTCAGAACTGCATAAGCATTAGCTCAGCATAAAGGGGGTCCGGCCTCCCTCCACCCTGGGTGGTTGTGGACAGAGGTGCACCTCCGTGGTTCCAGATCTGGGCTCCTTTTCAGACAAATACTGGCCAAATGCCCGTCTAGGTACCAAGTGCTCACCATCTCCCCCATGCCATCTCCATGTCTGTCCAGGATTCCACCAGCACAGCCTTTTCCAGAGCCTCTGACCCCAGCTTTGAGGACACACCTGGGTTATCTCAGCTCTGCATTCTGACCAATGCGTGATTCTGGGCAAGGCGTGGACCTCTGGGTCACTGGCTTCTCTCCTCACTGACTCCTCATGGTCTCCACCTTCCTGGTGGAGTGTGAATGTGTCCCCTGCACTTAAGTGAGGATAAGTGAGGATGTCATTAGTGACTCCATAGAAGATGGCAAAGTGATCCAACATCACTTCCATGACTTGGTTATAAACAGTCAGGGCCTGACCACGTGCTCACTCTGACCTGTGTTCTCTGTCTGTGTCTCTCAGGTCACACTGAGGAATGAGCCTTTGTGCTGGGCGTTGATATCTGGACATCCACATGGCCCAGCACCGAGGGAGACCAACAGACAGAGCACTAGGCCTCCAGTCCCAACTGAATCCCAAGGACCCCGAGGGAGCCCAGATCCTGAGGGACACAGTCCCTGCCTCAGCTGAGACCTCAGTGAGGGACACCGGCAGTCGTACCCGCTGAGCCACGCTGGGTTCCTCGTCACAGAACCTGTGAGCTCATGAGTGTTTGTTGGTTTAGTCTCCAGGGTGGGGTAACGCGGTCCCACAGCAACAGGTCACTCTTACTGTCGTCCAGCACCGGCCCTGGCCCTGCCCTCCTCCTCCCTCATCTCCCCCAGCTCCCCCAGCCAGCCCACCTCCTCCTACCCGCCTCTCTGTGCAGACACCCTCTGCTCCACGTGTCTGCACAGCTGTGCCTTCTGCAGGCTACATGCCCGGAGTGTGTGCAGGGCTGGCTCCTTCTGGTCCTGCCGCTGGGAACATACATGTCAGCTCAGGGCAGCTTCTCAGCCCCTCACCTGGAGCCTCCAGCCCTCCTCGTGGCACCTGCTCTGTCCCTGCAGAGCAATGGCTCGTTCCTCTCACGTGCTGTTTGCGTGCTGTGCCCCCCTTGCCTGCGCTGGGAGCTCCTGGAGGGCAGGGGCCTGTTGGGTTTGTTTTCAGCAGGGACCCAGTTTGAGTGCTCAGGGCACCGTTGCTGAGGGAACAGATAAGCAGATCCATCCACCACAGACCAGCCCAGTTACAGCCCCACTGACTTTGTCAGTTTAGATGGACTAGATAGAGAACTACGTAAGTTCATCCTGTGATTTGAACCTCTCGTGGGTGTACTACCTTATGCTGAGTTACTGAGTCACCTGCCACATTTCCGTAGCTTGTCACTATTATTTTCCCACAGGGCTGTGCTGTGCGGGTGTTCAGATTGGAGATGCACCCTTCACATGGGCATTCGGGAACCCAGAGTTCTTCCATCATGTGCCTTCTTCATCCCCAGGACGTCACCCCCATGTGCTTCCACCAGCCTGAGGGGACAGAACACAGAGACATGCACGCTGGGGGGCTGTCACCAGGTCTGCGGTGGCACTCACCCGTCCCTGTCCTCTTCCACTGGCCACGACAGCTCATAGGGCCACAAGGGGGCTGGGAATGCCATCCAGCTGTGCCCCAAGTCAGGAGAATGAATTTTGATGGACGATGAAAGTCCTCTGACACGTGAGTAACTCATCTAGAATGACTGTGTTGTTCATGTCTCTACTGAGCACCCGCCGTGTGCCGAGCACCGTGCTGTGTGGGAGACGGAGATCTGATTGTGCAGCATCTTGGCCTGGGACAAGCTCCTGATCTAAAGAAGGAGGTGAGACGTGGCATGAAGTGCCCTGCATTTTTAGGAAAAAGAATAAGGTGAATGTGCTCTGACAGTTCAATGAGTGATTCTACATGTGGAAGCCACCTGGAGCTCACAGCAGTCGGACTTCACTTTCAGAGATGACCAAGATGTGGTTGGGAGAAGATGCCAGCAGGAACTCTAGAAGCAGGTCAGGTAGGTACAACATGTAATAAGAAATACTGTGCAGCCATGAACTCACAGATTTGACATTGTTAAAGGGCAGAGGTCATATTAAATGAAAAGTGAGTATATAGGGTGACCTTATATTTGGAATAACTCCATGTCTAAATGTGGATGAAAGCGTATAAATAGGTTGAGGGGTAGGGATCCGATCTTACATGTTTATTGTTCAGTGAGAAGGCTTCCATCAATATACTTTGGTTTCATGTACTATTTCCTTTAACCGGACATAAGGAGGTGTGATTTGGACACCTTGTTCCCACACTTCCCCACCCCACCCCTGCGAGTCCAGGGGCTGTGACCTTGTCTGTCTTTTCTGTCCTGTAACCTAGGGCCTGAACTAGGAGCTCAATACACACTCCCTGAAATATGTCTCTTGGCCATTTGTGTGTCCTGTTTGGAGAGGTGGCTATTAAGATCCTCTGCCCATTTTTAATTGGATTTTTGTCTTCCTTTTGTTGAGTTGCATGAGTACTGTATATATTTTGGAAATTAACCCTCTATCTGATGTATTGTTGGTAACTATGCTCTCCTATATAGTGGGTGCCCTTTCCATTTTGATTCTTGTTTCTTTTGCTTTGCAGAAGCTTTTAAGTTTGATGTAGTCCCATGTATTAATTATTCTCCTTTGTTTCTCTTGACTTAGGCACTGTATCAATGAAAATTCTGCTGCGTGTAATGTTTGAAATTTTGTTGCCTACATTTTCTCTAGGATTTTTATGGATTCACCAGTCACATTTAAGTCTTTTATCCATTTTGAGTTTATTCTTGTGCATGGTGTAAGTTGGTGGTCTTGCTTCATTTTTGTTTTGCATGTAGCTGTCCAATTTGTAAAAAAATCCTTAAGAAACAGGGTCCACCCAAGAGGAAATCAAAACTACAAATAAATAATATCTGGAGGAGGTGTAAAGGGAAGTAATGAAATCAATGTTATAATATAAAGATTATCACTAAATCAATGTTCAAAAGAAAATCCAAATCCTTGAAAAAATATATTAAAAACCCAAAAGAAAGAAAATTGATTACATGATCAAATCAAGAAATTAGAAAATATAAGAAATGGGGAGAGGTTGGTAAAAGGGTGAAAACTTTTAGCTACAAACAGTTTAAGGAGCCAGCAACAGGCCCCGCGGCCGCAGGAGCTGGAGGAGCAGCCACTGTCCAGTCAGGTGTTTATTGTGCAGGAGCTTGAGATCGTGACCGGCTCCTCTCCTCCAAAATCAGCAAGTTCCTGTACCTGCACACAAGGGAGCGGACGCCACGCCACACCCACTCCTACATGCTCACCATCAAAGCGCTGCCTGTGGCCCCCATGAGCAACCTGGGTGGACCCGAGTACTGTTTCCAGGTCTGGCTGCTGCCTTTGAGGCTCAACGTGGACCAGGATGCCCTGCTCTTCCTCAAGGACTGTTTACCAGCCGGGCAGCAGGCGTCAACCCCATGGTCTCGGCATCAAACCCATGGTCCCGGCAGAGACCTCCGCTGACCCTCACCAAGACTCGAGTCCCCAGAGCAGCCCCAGGAAGGGCAGCGGGAGGGCACAGAGACAGCTGGCATCCAGGAAGCCTCAGGCGGTGGGCAAGCCTCTCTCTCTGAGCAGCAGCCCATCTACTTCAGGGAGTTTCGATTCACATCTGAGGGGCCCATCTGGATGGATCCCCAGGCAAGCATGTCATCATGGACCAGGTGGGCACTTTCACTGGCCTCTTCATCGGCCGGGCCCAGCTCAACTGCCCTGAGCTGGAGTTAAAGCGGCTGTGTTGCCACGTGGACTCCTGGCCCTGGACAGCTGCTGGGCTCTGCTCTCCATGAGTGGCTGCAGGACATCTGCAAGAGCCCGCTGCCTGTCCTGCTGGGGGAGGGGGCCCCACGCACTCAGTTGTCCAGCTCTTCCAAGTGTTCCGGACCTGCTGTGGCTCCCATCCAGCGGTACAGGAAGGATGGGCGCCTTATGCGGGGGCTGCAGAGGGGGAGGGCTGCCTCCTTTGGCTCATCTACAGCTTCTGCTGCCCTGGAACTCAGCAACCGGCTGGTGCAGGCTATCCAGGCCACAGCGGAGATGGTGTATGACATCCTGTCCCCGGCAGCACCCATAACGCGCTCCCTGCAGGACAAGCACTATGTGGGAAGGCTGCACAAGGGCCAGCAAGCAGCTGACCTCCGAGAGGGCGTGGCCAAGGCTTATGACACCCTGCTAGAGGGCACCCTGGACACAGCTCAGATCCCCTGTGATGTGGCATCTCTAGGTCAGGAGCAGAAGGGGTGACTAGTGCTGTGGGGGCGTGATCCGCCAGCTGCCCCCAACAGTGGTGAAGCCCCTCACCCTGGCCACACAGGCCTCATCCAGCCTTCTTGCAGGGATGTGCAACCAGGTCCTCCCCGACGCACACAAGGACCACACTGTCAGGTGGCGTTCAGAGGAGGCCCGGGACTGAGCACCAGGTGCCCAGGACCCCGGGGCTCTGCCGGCCCACCACGACCAGCCAGCCACTGTGGCACTCGGCTCCCACACCTCCCAAGAGCTGTGGCCCGTGGCCTGGTGGGCCGGGCCCTCTGACAGGAGCAGGAAGGACCCTGCCCCTGTCCCACCTGCTGCCAATCGCTGTGAGAGTGGGGCCTGCCTGCCTGGGGCCTCGGCCCTCTCTGCACTTTTCTCTGGGGAGAAAGGGCACCGCCCTGCCAACACCTGGGCCCACACCACTGCCTTGTCCCAGGACGGAGGCTTTTTGGACCTTGGACCCTGACCCCACTCAGCCAAGTGTCTTTCTGTGTCTCCAGGGGAGGTGGGAGGATGGACACTGTGTGGTTCAGTGTATTATTTTTAAGCTCCTGAGCGTGTGGGTCAGTGTCAGCATGAAGTGAAATGAACTGTGCTCAGTGCACCCCCCCAAAAAAAGAAGTTTAAGGATTGAATGTATATACAACCTGGTGACTACTGTTGACAATACGGTATTACATCACTAAAATTTGCCAGAAAAACTTGTTCTCAAAAAAAAAAATGTAAGTATGAGAGGTGATGGATGTGTTAATTAACTCAAATGTAGTAATCTTTTCAGTGTAAATGTGTGTAATCATCATTTGTACACTTCAAACTTATTACACTTTGTCAGTTGTACTTCAAAAAATTGAGAAAAATTAAAATAAAATAACATGTTATAAGCTTTACAAAAATGACAAGTCCAGCAATAGACTTAAGGTAATATAGGGATTTAGTGCATGAGGTAAGTGGCATCATTAATAAATGAAAAATGGATTATTCAATAAATGCTATGAATAGGGGCAATAACATAGCTATCTGAGAAAAACAAGTTGTATACATATCTTATATATATTGCAAAAGTAAATTCTAAATAAACCAAATATTTAAATGCAAAAATTAAAATTATTGAAAAAGAATGGAAAATTTTAATAGTGTAAGGATGACTCAAAACATATTTATTTATTCATTCTAGATATTTTATTGATTTTTTTAGAGAGAGTGGGAGGCGAGAGAGAGATACAGATGTTGATGTGAGAGAGGAACATCCATCAGCTGCCTCCTGCATGCCCCCTGCCAAGGTCAAGCCCACAGAGGGCATGTGGCCTGACTGGGAATCGAACCAGCAACCTTTCAGTGCATGGGGCAACACCCAAACAACTGAGCCACACTGGCCAGGGCATGATGATGCAAAAGATAGAGAAAATTTAAAAGTACCCAAACTGGACTAATCTACATATTTTTTTAATTCCAGCAAATTAGCTGAGCTGGAACTACACTTCCCCAGTTCCAGTCTCTGCATGGCCACAAGGGGAATGTGCATGGTGGTAGTAAGGTAGGTTGAAAAGAAAAAAGGAAAAATGGGGAATATTTTTCAAAATCACAAATATGTTTTTCCTTTTACAGTACCGAGAAATTCCAGTGTTTATCCACTGGACACATGTACAAAGTGACATCTGTGTGAGGCTATTTGTTGCAGCTCTGTTTGTAATAGCAAATGACTGAAAATAACCTAACTGTTTATTATTAGAAGATTGACTATTCTTTATGGAATATCCTTACAAAGGAATATTGTGCAGCTGTAGAACACAGCTCTCTCTGCGCTAATTTGAAAGATATCAAAGCCATATTATTAAATGTAAAATACACCTTGTAGAATGAATATAGGATGTTTTGTTTTCCATGGGAAAGGAGAAAAAATCCTAAATATGCACTATAATATAATATAATATGCTTAATTACTATAATGTAATGTAATAATAAAAACTTTATTTGTAAATATAAACCCAAAAGAATACTCCACAAACTTTAGGTATTGGTTTTCCCGGGGAAAGAGGATTGTATGAGTGGGAGACAGAGTGCTAACATGAATGAATAAGAGGCCTGAAACACCAATCAGAAATAGTATAGGTACCCCCATGTTTATAGAAGCCATGTGGCTCACTGGCCGATGTGGCTCACTGGTTAGAGTGTTGGTCAAACACTGAAGAATCACGAGTTAGATTCTTGCCAAGGGTACGTACCTTGCTTGTGGTTCGGTCCCTGGCCCTGGTTAGGGTTGTGTGGGAGGCAACCAACTGATATCTCCCCCCCCCCCCACTCTATCTGACATGAATGGAAAAGTATCCTCAGGTGAAAGACTTAAATGTGACTCATGAATCCATAAAAATCCTAGAAGAAAATGTAGGCAACAAAATTTCAGACATCATAGCAGCAGAATTTTCACTGATACATCCCCTAAGGCAACAGAAACAAAGGAGAAAATAAACACATGGGACTACATCCAACCAAAAAGCTTCTGCACAGCAAAAGAGACAGCCACCAAAATGGAAAGGCAACTCACTCTATGGGAGAGCATAATTGCCAACGATATATCAGATAAGGGGTTCATTTCCAAAATATATAGAGTGCTCATACAGTTCAACAAAAGGAAGACAAAGAACCCAATTAAAAATGGGCAGAGGAACTAAATAGAAACCTCTCTAAACAGGACATACAAATGTCTGAGAGACATATGAAGAAATGCTCAACATCACTAATCATCAGAGAGATTAAATTAAAACAACGAGGTATCACCTCACACCTGTCAGAATGGCCGCCATCAACAAATCATCAAACAACAAGTGCTGGCGAGGGTGTGGAGAAAAGGGGACTCTAGTACACTGCTGGTGGGAATGCAGACTGGTGCAGCCACTATGGAAAACAATATGGTGTTACCTCAAACAACTAAAAATTGAACTTCCATTTGACCCAGTGATCCCGCTTCTAGGAATATACCCTAAGAAGCCTGAAACACCAATCAGAAAGAATATATGAACCCCCATGTTTATAGCAGCACTATTTACAATAACTAAGATCTGGAAACAGCCCAAGTGTCCATCAGTAGACGAATGGATGAACAAACTGTGGTACATGTACACAATGGAGTACTATGCAGCTGTAAGAAAGAAAGATCTCTTATCCTTTGAGATGACATGGAAGTGAAACAAGCCAAGCAGAAAAAGATGAATACCACATGATCTCACTTATTTGTGGATCTCACTTATTAATGAACATAACAGTCTGAGGAATGGGGTAGTCTCAGAGACGTGGAAGTGGGGTACAGACTGACAATCTCCAGAAGAGGGTGTGTGGGGAGATGAACCACAGAACTTATATGTAGGTATGCATGAACAATGGACATGGACAACAAAGCTGGGGAGAGGGGCAAAGGTGGTCAGTGAGGGAAAAATAAGAAACATCTGTGACAAAAATAAATAAATTAATTAAATTTTAAAAATTGTGGCACTTTTATTAGCACACGCAGCTACACTCAAGTCCCATACGCGAACATGCATTAGCTGAGCCCAGTTGCCAAGAATACAAGGGGACATTGAATATACTTTTGGGTTCTAGGTGAGCGGCTGGAGCAAAGTGCTGTTGCACACCGAGACCCCACAGGATCCAACGAGAAGGCTCCTGCTGGGTGTACCTTATATTGCCTCAATAATGCTGCACTAGAAACACCCCAAACTTAGTGGTTTAAGACACCTATTATTGTGCTCACAAGACTATGGATCTGCTACCTGGTTCTGCTGGGTTTCATTGGGCAGTCTATTCGGTGTTGGCTGGGTTCACTCTGGGGGTTTGCTGGCTGTTGGCTCGTCTAGAATGGTCTCAGCTGGGATTCCTGGCTCTGTTCTGTGTTTTATCTTCCACACGATTCCCTGGGCACGCTCTCATGGCAGTGGCAGGGGTCTGATACCCAGCTCGGAACTGACCCACTGTGACGTGGATGAGAATTCTGGAAGATTAGTAATCATTTACCAATGAGAGAAGTGGGGTCAGACAAGCTTACTTGTTTGAGTTCACACATGTTACAGTTTGTCCTGAATGGAGAACTTGTTCCTTTTCTGCCAACCCTGCTGTCTCCCAAGGTCCTTGCCATTATCTCATCTATCTCTATCTATCTATTTATCTGTCTGCCTATCTATCTATCTATCTATCTATCTATCTATCTATCTATCTATCTACCTACCTACCTACCTACCTACCTACCTACCTACCTATCTATCCATCCATCTATCATCCATTCATCCATCCTATCCATCCATCCATCCATCCATCCATCCATCCATCTCTTTTCCCTCTACGATTTGAAAAGCTGTGTCATCTTATCTCTAGGTTTGCTCAGAGGTATAAGATTCTGTAAATGTTGATTCCTCTGCCCATTTCAACCTAACGCGTCTCATTGGCTCTCCTGACTGTGTTCATTCCCCTGCTCGTTATGTAGCCCCGCGGGTTCCCCTCTGACCTCCCTCTCAGGGCCAGTTCTGCCCGTCATTCTTCCCGTTACTCAGAATGGAAAACCTCACCGTGATATTTCACTACCGGTCCCTGCATCCAGGTATCACTTAGTCCTCCGTTCTTCTGTCAACAAGGAAAAAGTCACACGAACATCACGAGTGACCTTCCTCTACCCTTACTCAAGAAGGAGGGGAATCTGGAGGTCTGGAGCAATGGGCAGGCCCCTGGGGGACTCACCTTTCTGTGAGCACTCTGGGTGGAGTTCCTGGGTGGGGCTGCTTACAGACAGGGGAGCGAGTGTCTGTGACCCAAGGTGGCCTGTCTCCGAAGGCTTATGAAGGGAGGGAGTCGATCCTGACGTTTTCTCCACCTGGGATCTAAGAAGCACCTAGAGGCCCTAAAAATCACCCCTCCCCCTGTGATTGCACAGGAAGCCCAAGGCAGACAGACAACCTCATTCCTTAAAGGTTTCTTTCACCTGCCTGGTGTTTTGGACTCTGTTAAATAAACATTAGATCAGACATCACTCCAGGCTCCTAATGTCTCCCAGAAAGGAGGGAAGATATAGTCACCATGTTACAGATGATGAAGATAAGATACAAAGGGCCTATAGGATTTGCCAAGGCCAGAGAGGGGGTTCATGGTGGAGCCCAGGCTGAGCCCCAGAGGGGCTGATTCTGGTACTTTTTCTCGTAATTGTTTGACATTGGGTTTTTAAAGATATATCTTTATTTTTTGTATTTGTTTTCAGATAGAGTGGGAGGGAGAGAGAGAGAAACATCGATGTGAGAAGGACACATTGACTGGTTGCCTCCTGCATGACCCCAACCAGGACCAGAGACAAAATGCAACCGAGGTACGTGCCCTTGACTGGAATAGAACCCACGACTCATTGGTTCGCGTGCTGACACTCTAACCGCTGAGCCAAACCAGCCAGGGCAAGGTATATCTTTTAAAAGTTGGGTTAAATGAGGTACAGTGTTAATTGTCACATCCTCTTGATTACATTGTCCAAACTTTGCCTGATGCAAAGTCACCAAGATGTTTCTTCTAATTTTACAAACGTTTTATAGTTTCAGGGAGGGGTTGGGGTGTGGAAAGGCACAGAGAAAACCAGGTTCTAACACTCGAGACCAAGGCTAAGTAACAATTTCAGGGCCAGAGGTCAGTTTCTGAATAAGAAAGTTCAGGGCTATGTAGAAATGTGAGCAGAGAGACCACAGAGGGCATAAAGACTCTAAACTTCAATATTTTTATTAATACAAGTTATCTTGACTTGTAACAGCTGGGAAAGAAACTTAGACTTTTCACTGGGACAAATCACAGAGCTTCCAGTGACTGACAAATAAAGGCCATGAGACAGCTCGCTGGTTTCAGTGTGTCAGCAGAAGCTGACGTTGTTTTTCTCCCACTTGGGGAGTTCAGACCATGAGATGATGATGATGATTATCATCATCATTATTATTATTATTTTTTATCATCATTATTATTATTTTATTCTCACTCAAGGACATTTTTTTTATTTCTTTTTAGACTTATTAAGAGGGAGAGACAGAGAGAGATAGAGAGAGAGAGAGAAACATTGATGCGAAAGAGACACATCAACTGGTTTCCTCCCGCATGACCCTGACCAGGGCCAGGGATGAACTGCAAACATGGTACGTGCCCTTGGCCGGAATTAAACCCGGGTCTCATTGGTCCTCGGGCAAACCACTTAGCCAAACCAGTCAGGGCCAGACCATGAGATCATTAAACAAGCCAGGCCTAACGTGGTAAGATTCCAGCATTAACCTGTGGCTTCTCCTTCATAAAATAAATTTGAATCAGAAGAAAATATCAAATGAATTAAAGTCTTGTTTGCTGCCAAGAAGATGTGAGAGTTGAAAAGGCATCCTTTCAAATAGGAAGGGGAAGAATCCTTTCCTCTTAATACCATTTATTGTAAAACTTCGATTTTTTGTGAATGCTTTACAGCTCATTTATTTTTATCCTCACCTAAAAATACATTTTTATTGATTTTATGAGCCCTGATGGGGCACAAAATCAGCAACCTAGGTGCATGGGAGCCCTGAAGGGGAATCACACTCTTGACCTTCTGGTGTCCAGGATGGCGCTCCAACCAGCTGAGCACCCGGCCAGGGCTCCAGCTCACTTTTATTGGCTCACAGTTTCATGCTGAATGGGACAGTCCAAGATGCTAAGAGGGTCAGGGAAAAAATTCATGACGTCTAATTTTAACTGTTAGGTGATCAAGTGATGATATACAAATGAACAGACATCAGAGGAAGGGCAAGGCTGCTGAGAAGATGACCTTAGTCAGGAATGATATGTTTGTAACACATGTGGAGATGTGCTTTAGACTGTTGCCTTTGTACATATAAAGTTTGAACATGAGGAGTCATCAGGGCAGAGAAAATCATCACTCTAATGAATGAGAATTCAGAATGCCTTATTAAATTAGCTAAATTTAACAAACTGATGAAATCGATTTAATTAGATAAATTTTTATGACAATGAACACATATGTTTTGCCCTTCAGTTCAGAGGAGATATTTCTAAACTGACAAATAAAATAGAACCAGAGGCAAGGAAACATGGAACAGACTGATGAATCTCATGGAGAAGGGGAGGTTGGGCGGGAATAGATTAACAAAAGAATTTCTATTGATATTTTCCTGTGATTGGTCTTCTCGTCTACCTGACCGCTCCGTCATTCCCTGGAATCTGAGGGCAGCTCTCACCTCCCGGATGTGGGGCTTCAGCAATCGAATATTCCTTTGGAGCCATGTTTGAGAAATTAAATGGGAATCATTTGCAGTGAAAACCTTTGGAGGAGCTCAAAGAAATGATGTTTATTGGGACCCACTAGTCCTCACGTGGTTTCTCCAACATTGTGGAGACAAATGCCTGTGTATCAACAAACAAACAATTGTCACAAAGTCAGAATTCTCATTCTTCCTTTGCAGTGGCCACTGTTCCCGGTATCAATGGTTATTTCCTGTTGCTCTAGAATCTGTGTCTGAGATATTTAATTATTTGATGGACATTTAATACTTTGCATCTGAAATTCTGATTGGGTAGCTGGACCCCTGATTGTTCTTTCTGAATCACAACCAATAAAAAGAACTGAGTTTTGACTATTGACCTTGACTCCCTTTGTGTCTTCAAATGGTAACCAATTCTCCATCTCCATGGAGAGTCAGGTGGGTGATGGCTTTGGCGTCCAGGTACCAGCCTGGTAATGATGTAGTTTAGGCTGAGACAAGGAAGGGTCCCTGTTTTCTTCTTACATCCTCATCCTTAAATTTCACCCCTGACTTTAAGGCTATGACCAGCCCCGAATAACTTGCTCCTAAAGGGGCTGCATGAGTCCTATTCTGAGTCACATTGTCCCTTTTATTTGAAGTCTTTCCCTCCTCTGTCTCCCTGTCTTATCACAGAGACACGCAGACATCTTTTTTTTTTTGGTATTTTTTTTGTTCAGATAGAGTGGGAGGGAGGGAGAGGGAGAGAGAGAGAGAGAGAGAGAGAGAGAGAGAGAGAGAGAGAAACATTGATGTGAAAGGGACACTTCGAGTGGCTGCCACCCGCACAACCCAACCAGGGCCGGGGACAAACTGCAACTGAGGTACGTGCCCTTAGCGGGAACCGAACCCGGGTCTCTCGGGACCGCAGGCTGACACTCCAACCACTGAGCCAAACTGGCCAGGGCGACACGCAGACATCTTCCCTGTGTCTTCATCCTCACAGTTACAGAGCCTTCTCCAAATATGCCCCCTGAAAATCAAGTACTGGTGGCAGGTAAACTCTCTCCCCGTCCTGGTCAGAGTCGGGGAGACTATCTGTGGATTCTCTGCAGGGCAAAGGGGTACCCATTTGAGAAATGAGGGCCAAGCAGTGTGCTCACCTCTGGAAAGAAAGCAGAATCACTCTCTCATGGGGTTTGCATTTCACATCAGGGAGAGGGCCAATGTACCAATACATGCGCAGGATCGATCCAGTATTCGTTGGTGCTGGCTACTCTGCACTGGAAAGTCACAGGAGGTCCCAACCACGTGACAAGGAGTCTGCAAACCAGAGGCAGCAGCCACACAAACACCTCCCTGCAGCCCAGTGGAAACAGTCAGGGAGATCATTAAATGACAAAATAATACCAAGGGCCCAGCTACGTCCCCACTGTGAATACTTACTAAGTGTTAGTCTCCATTTCTACTGGTCACAGAGAGGTGGCCGTCAGAGCCAGCCACAGCCCTGGCTGACAGCGTTCATCTGCTACCTGACGGTGGAGATGAGGTCTCCCAGCCCGAGGGGACTCTCTGCAGGGGGAGCTGTGCTGCTGGCCCCCTGTGGACGGCAGTGGCTGAGCCACATCTGAGGAGCAGCCTCCTGAGTCAGGGCGTCTCTTCTCCAGTCCCTAGTGGAGGGTCCTGTCCTGGGGCTTCTGTGCAGGAGACTGACAGACACGTCTCCTCCCTGTGGCTGGGCCTCCCAAGGACAGAAGTGCCCGACCAGCCCCAGCCCAGCTCCTGCCCCTCCCTCCCCTGGGCCACTTGCAGCTCCTGCTGTGGCACATGCCCCAGGGCCAGGCCACCAGGCCGTGGTTTCAGCTGATCTTTCCCATCAGCTGCCTGTGGCCCCATTGAGATGTTGGGGCAGAGGGAGGACGGCTGATCCCAGGGAAGGAGCCATACTGCCCTGGCCACCAAGGCAGGTGACTGCATCACAGGGAGTCTCCCGTGTCCTGCCCTCCGCTGCCCAGTGCGATGAGGGTGCCCAGGGACAAGTCCTGTCCTCATGTGGGCCTCCATTTCCACCTCTGGTACCAAAGCAGAGACTTGCTCCTTTACCTCTCCCCAGAATATCTCCCAGGAAGTGTAGTGAGGTGATGCCATGGAGAGAGGCGGTGTGAAGATGTCACCACTGGCTCACGTGAAGACTGCGGGAAAGACCATGGAGAACAGTCTCAGCTCCCTGTCATTGTGATGAGTGGTACCCTGGAAATTTCCAGAACGGGCTGGGCTGAAGTTGGGCACCCTGTTTCACTCCTTTTCACTGCACAATGGAGGAGAAACCCCAGTATCCGGCCCGGGACCCATCACACAGTGGAAGGTTCCCACCATCATGCCCGGCACAGCTCCATGTTCCTGGGCATCCATGTGACGGAGGACGAAGGCCAGAGGCCATGGGGTAAAACCATTGCCCCAGGAATACAGAGCTGCAGGGACTCTGAGTACTGCTGGTGAGAAGGTACTAAGGTCACATACAACCTGGGCTCCAGGTGTCCTATGGCCGTGTATAGACTCCAAGGAAAACTACACACAGATCCATAGGGGAGACTCATCAGAGCAATGTTGACCTTCAATTTCTCATTTGTATCATAAAAGTTGTTTGTTTGTTTGTTTGCATTTGTCCCACGAGCTTGAAGCCTCCTTGCTCAGCTTTAGTATGAGAGTGTCCTCTCTCCGACCCCAGGGCTGAGAAGGAGGCCAAGAACCAGTCACCTCCTTGGGGAGAAAACTCAGTGGGGAGAAAACAAGAGCAAATGGAGAAGATGACAACTGGGAGAGATGACTCAATTGGTCCCTGTTACCGTCATCCAAGACACAGCCTCAGGGCTAGAACACAGAACAGAGGGCGGGGGTTTCACCCTCTACTCTAGAAAAACAAATACACAGGTGCTTCCTACTCCCAGCATGTGTCTGGTACCCTCTGGGTGGCCAGCCCGTCTTGGACAGAGAGCCACCCTGTAGTTGGTGAGCCTGACCAGCCCACCAGTGTTCTATGGAGACAGCCGGGAGGAGGTGGGATGCAGCAGAAGCTGGTGGTCCCCTAGGTGTCACCTCTTCCCAATCTCAAGCACAGCCCTGGAGTTGAGGGAAGACGCACCTTCCCCTCCGGGAGTGTGAGGATGTCACTGTGAAGGTGCCAGCACCTTCCTGTCGGAACTCAGTTTGGAAGGCTGAGGGGTACTAAGCATACATAGGCATTACTTTGGATCATACGCATCATCCAAAGGAATGGGTTGCCTACATTAGTAAAATTCAGAGACACAATGTAGAATGCTGATCACCAGGCTCTGGCAGGAGCAGGGGAATGTGTTATTCTTTAAGGGATATAGTTTCAGTTTATAAGATGAGCCTTAGAGATGATGGTGGCAATGGTTGCACAACCGCATGAATGCACTTAATGCCAAGAACCTTACAGGTTAAAATAGTTAAGATGGTCCATTTTAATTGTATTTACCACAATTAAAGAAATGGAGAGAAAACGAGCAAATGCAGAAGGGCTAACCCCAGGCAGAGTGGCCGGCGTGTCTCGGGACCGGCGGAGGTGCAGAAATGAGGGAATGCAAATGTTCTGATACTTACCTCTCAGCAGACTTCGATTTCCATCTTAGCTGTTGGAGGTCATGACCAGAGTCAGCCATGGACCTGTAGAATGGTTGACGTTACAGAGTATGTCCCTTGTTACAACTGCATTTATATTCGGGCCATGTGGACTGCCCAGCACCCAAATGATTGGTTCCCCATCCTTATAAGCTCATGTCAGGAAAAGCTGAGGACCTGCCATAGTGAGATGTGGGCTTTACATCTCTTCCCAGGTGCCCGTCGGCTGGCCCAAGACTAACCCAGATCCTGCTCAGACTCCAGACCGATGAGCTATCACCATCAGGGCTGAGACTTCATCTGGATGCCCGGCCACCACAGTTGTCTGTAGTGAGCTGGTTTGAAGTGTCAGTAGCTTCAGGGACACTAAGGCACACAGGGCCAGAACCTGACTTTTTTCAAACTATAGAGTGTGGCACCTGCTTTTCTACGTGTGACTTTCAGAAGTTGGATTTGGAGGTTGAATCAGTGCAGTGTAAAGAAAGCAACTTTTCTTGAAGGGAGAGGGTCAGGCCAGATTTGCATGTGTCTTTTTTTTCTTTTTAATATCTGAAGCTGAGGATGTTTTTCCATTTATTTTCATATAGAGTGTGAGGGAACGAGAGGAACATCCATGTGACAGACACACACTGATGAGCTCCCTCCCGCATGACCAGAACAGGGCTGGGGACTGAGCCACAACAGAGGTACATGCCCTTGACCAGAATCAAACCCAAGACTCTGGTCCATGGGTATTAACCGCTGAGCCAAACTGGCCAGGACATGTTTTTTTAAACAACTCTAAGCCATGCCAATATTCTATGAAAAAGTGGGGGAAAGCCAGTGTTCCCAGATTGGGTTGGAGAAAAGAGAGCAATAAAATAAAGTCTGGCTTACAACCTTGGTTTCCTCAGCAGTGAATCTCGGCTGGGTGCTGTCTGTCCGCAGGGTCGGTGCTGAGGGTGATTTGATGCAAACCCATCCTTGGACTTCGTAGTTTGCACGAAACACCAAAAATGTGCAAGGAGCTCTCCAGCGCTGGAAACTCGTATTTGATGTGCGGTGTCACTGTGATGGCTCCAAGCTCAGTGACATCAGAGGGTGGTGGAGCCACACCAGCTTTCTGAACCTGAGGCCAGCCCAACCCCCATTATTGCCCTCAGCTGCTTTACTATGACTTCCCCTTTCTTGCTCTAACACACCCAGCCCTTTGCTGCTCCGGCCTGAGACTGGTTGTCCACACTGAATGGTGCGTGGGATGTACCAGGCCTCACAGGGTGTGTGTGTTTGTCTCCTCATCACAGGTGGGACTGTCCCCCGGCCCTTTAAAGGGGGTTTTCTGAGCTGTGTCTATGTGGCTGTCCCTCTGAGTCTGTGTAACAGAGACAGTTAGTGTCTGTCTGACCTGAGAAAGCTGCCAGCCTCTCACCATGTCTCTGAAGGTTGAGCAGTTTCCTGATGCAAATCCTGGAGCTGCCTCTGGTCCTGACTGTTTGTTTTTTTGTTTGTGAAACCTGAGTCTGGGTGTTTTGAATCCCAACAGTCTTTGGCATCATGTGAAGTTGTTTTTTTGGGTATGTAGTATATTGGCTATTTCCTCAAGATAAACCCGGTTCCCAGCCATAGTATATTTTCCTAACACCTCCGACCGAGAAAATGATGGGAAGGAAGGAAGAACTGGCTGCTCAATTTATTGTCTCTCCCAGCTTTGCCCTAAATCCCCACTTGCTGAGGAAGGGTTTATGCACTTACATTGGACTAATCAAAGCAGCATCTGGCTGTTCATGTTGTTGATTCTGTTGTTAATCCACACCCAAAGATCATTTTTTCTATTGATTTTTAGAAAAGGGGTGTGGTGGAAGAGAGGGGGAAACAATGATGTGAGAGAAACACATCGATTGATTGCCTCCCACACCCGCCCTGGGGCAGAGATTGACCCACCATATTGCACAACCCAACCAGGGCCGGGAATGGAATTGCAACCGAGGTATGTGCCCTTAACCAGAATCAAAACTGTGACTCTTCGGTCCATGAGCCGACGCTCCAATGCTCAGCCAAACCTGTCAGGGCTATTTAAATTCTTTAATTGAATTTCTTCATCTCTATAATGAGCATAATAATTGTATCTACTTCATAGGTTTGTTGAGAGAATTAAATGAACATGTATAGACCACAGTAGAGCTCGGTAGAGGTGAGCCCCCTCCTGTGCTCTATTCCCTCCTCTCCTGAAAGACTAACACTGTCAGCATTTCAGATGTGCACATCAGTCTTCATCCCAGGGGAAGGAGAAACCTAATCTCACAGGTCCTCAGACTTTCACTTGCCGTAGAATTACCTTGAGTACTTTCAGATGCAAATTCCCACGTCCCAGATCCCAACCCACTGAATCCTAATGTTTGCAAAGGATGCTGGGAACCTGCATTATATCACGTGCCCCAGACGATTCAGATGCAGATAGTTCACCAGCCACAGAACCATCGCCTTGTGTGTTCTTCACAAGACATGCCCATCAGCTGTGTTTCTCTTTCCTATGAACATGAACCCTGGCATGAATTTCCTCTCCTCTTTGCCAGGAAGAGTGGTCCCCTCTGTCTTTTTTTTTATTATTATACAAACCCAAGGACATTTTCCGATATTTTGTTTAGATAGAGTGTGAGGGAGAGAGAGAGAGAGAGAAACATCGACATAAAAGGGACACATCGAGTGGTTGCCACCCACACAACCCAACCAGGGTTGGGGACAAACTGCAATGGAGGTACGAGCCCTGAGTGGGAACCGATCCCGGGTCGCTTTGTACCACAGGCCGATGCTCTAACCACTGAGACAAACCGGCCTGGGCTCCTCTGTGCATTTTTCCCCCTACTAGATTGTGAACTCATTAGGCGTTAGGTATTATCCCCATTCACAGTGCAAAGGAAATGGCCCAAACATAGAAGATGCTTAGTTGCTTGTTGAATAAATAAATGACCAAAAATTTAACCACTCCGCACCTCGCCAAAAGCCCTATATGCTATAAATTTAGTTTCACAAAAATCCCCCGGAGGTAAACCCATGGAGACAGACAGAGATCAGGGACTGTCGGGCTGAGCAGCGGGGAGGAGGAATGACTGATACCAGGTCCTGGGTCTGTGTGGATGATGATGCTCTGGAACTAGAGACTGGTTGTGATGTGACTGATAGTCGCTAAATGTTGTGAATGCGCTTAGTGCTGCTGGAACGTACACTTGGAAGGATCATACAGTTTCCTTTGATTTTATTTAAATTAAATTTATTTTCATAGCATTTTATTACATTTTATTTAAAATATATTTTATTTTTAACTAAATAATATGAGAAAAATAGAGTCTAATATAAATCTGGGACTTTTTTCCCCTGTGAGGCTGGAGTTTCTTGGAAACCACAAGTAGGTGGTTCAGGGGCACTTGGCCAGTTGGCAGCTGGGCCCTGGGCGGGGTTGAGTGGCCTCCGTGTTCTGCTCAGAACGCGCCCAGCGGGAGGCTGGCTCTTGGCCTCTGGCCGCTCAGCTCTGAGACTGGGCACACACCAAAGCTGGCCCTCGGGGGAGGTGACTCCTGGCATCCAGGAAGGACAGGGGTCAAAGGCAAGAACTCCTCTCACTGGGGTATCGGGATCCTGAGGACAAAACACACCGTCCAGGAGTCTCCTGCTCAACACTGCCTGCCTGACCTCCCACCCGTGGAAGTGTTCTCGTTAATAACAGAGCAGTTGGGGGCTCCCAGTGGGGGTCACCCCATTAGTTTCCAGGTTGTGAGCACATTTGCACTTATGATGGCTTCTCTTTGTGTTTCTAGAGTCTGTCTCTACAGTAAACTAAATTGTTAACAGAAGAGCAGCTGGGCCCTCCTGGGCTCGGCCACGGCAGGGCGAGAAGGTGGACTTGGGATTTCAGAAGAGGCGGATGGGGAAGTGCTGGACGTGGGAGGACCACTGGGCGTCCAGCTGGAGGGACTGCACGTCCTTCCACTCCACGCCATCGATACGGACGTGCTGCACGTTCTGCTGGTGCTGGGCCGTGCAGACCAGGCGGCTGATGCCCTCGATGCACTGGCTTTGGGCCTCCACATCCTCCTCCTCAGTGTCCTGGTCCTTGGTGATGACAGTCATGACCATGCTGGGCATAGCTCTGGCCTCACCCCTGCTGGGCAGCCTGCTGACCTGGAGAGACTGGAAGGTGTCCTTGAGCATATTGGTGGCAGTAGGCAGGTCTCTGTCCTCCGCATCTCTCTCCTTGTCTGTGGGCTGAGCTGCCGTCCAGTAATCCACCTGCAGCTCCATCGGCTCGGTGCAGATGCCCTGGGTGGGGGAGGAATTCCCACTCACGGACGGGGAGGAGGACGGGCTGTGAGAGGCCTCCTTGGCGGCTGGAGATGTGGACGGCAGGGTGGACGAAAGCACACTGGAGCACGAGGGGGCCGCATCACCTGAGTCTCCTGAGGTGGCCAAGGACGGTTCCACTGTTTCCACCTTCACCAGCCCCAGGAAGGGAATGAACCTCTGTGAGGACTGCTCATCGGGGCTCTTTGGCTTGCAGGTGAGCTTGGCTTGAGCGATGGGCAGCTGGTGGACACAGCTGGCCCCCACGAGGTAGCGGGTGACTGCGAACGCGATGTCCTGCTTGTCCAGCTCGGTGCTCTGGGCCTCCAGCTTGGTGAACAGGTCCCGCCAGGCCCGATCCGGGAAGAAGTTGTTGTCGTGGTAATCCACGGAGCACAGGTACCGGGGCACGGGGTGGGACCCCAGCGGGAGGACCTGGAAGCACAGGTAGGCCTGCAGCTCGGGCATCTTGGGGAACAGCTGCTCCACGCAGAGCCGCAGCACGGCGCTCAGGTAGTGCTGTGCCCCCACCACCGCGATCTTCATGGGAACTCGAGGCCGGGCATGGTGTTGGCTGTATCTCTCCATCTGCGACACGATGGTGCTGAAGGCCGCCTGGAGGTCAGCCTCAGAGCAGGTGCCCACCACTGGCAGATTTTGCTGCTGCAGGACGTCCCACAGGAACTGCCCCTGCCAGTCGGAGGTGTTGATGACGATGACATGGTCAGGCAGCTGGTCGTAGGGGTAGAGAATGGCCCTTAGCTGATCATGAACAGTTTTCTTGGGGACCTTCAGCTGGCTCTGTGGGTCTGGGCAGTCTTGTTGTTCTGGCTGTTGGACAGCTCATCCAGTGGCCCCGCCTGCTGATCCCCATGAGGGACATGCTCTGGCCTCCATGGTTGGCCTGCTTCCCTCGAGCTGGGTGGAGGGACTCATGAGAGACTCTGGCTTTCTGAGAAGCCTGCTGGCCTGCAGCGTCTTTGTGAACTTGTCCTCCATGGAGGTCTCGGCCTCCGGGCTGTCCTCCGGCTGTGCAGGCTGCTCCTCAGGGGAGGCCGTGCTGTGGGAAACTGAGTTGGCAAAACTGTCATCCAGCTGCTGGCCTCCCGGGGCCCACATCTCTGGAGCGTTGGTGGGACTAAGAGGCTCCATGTGGCTCTGGGCACTTTGGATGCTGTCGGTCTCCGTCTCCAAGGAGGACTGTGACAGGTATTCTATATATGGCTCGAGGTTGGTCTCAGGGGTGCTTGAGACGGTGTCATCACTCCACAAGTCAGGGCCACTAGGGGTGGGCGTGCTGTGAGCAACTGGCTGTGAGATGCTGTCGCTCGGCTGCTGGCCTCCCGAGGACCACATCTTTGCTGGCACACTGGCTGGACTCGGAGGCTCCTTCAGGCTCCAGGCACTTTGGAAGCTCCCGGACTCTGTGTGCAGGCTGGTTTGTGACAGGCTTTCTATTTCTGGACCTGGGACTTGGGGGTGCTCAAGGTGCCGTCATCATCCTCCGTTTCGGGGCCACTATCGCTGGAATACTCCAGGGTGATGTTGATCAGGTTCAGGTCTTCCTCCATCCTGGGGCCATGCTCCCCAGTGTCCTGCTCAGAATCCAGGACCTCCTGGACACTGTGAGCCTGGGCAGCAGCCCCACATCATTTGGCCAGAAGCTTTGATGTTTTATCATAGATGTAGTCTCTACTGATGACTGCCACTGCTTGTTGGGTTTCCCCGAGTCCATGTCATCCTTTTCCAGGTCTTGCCCACATGAGGTGTTTTTCCTGTCCTCCTGCCCAGAGTGGAAGCTCTCCTTCTCCTCCTCGTACATATCTGTGGCCTTGGAGATGGGGTCAGCCTGCATGGCACAGTCCTCATGCTCGATGGGCTGGCTGGTCAGGGAGAAGATCCAGATCTCGGCCACCTTGGGGTTGGCATCCTTGGGGCTGCTGCAGAGGCTCAACACCTGGTCTCCCTCGAGGGTTGCTGCATCACCTCGGCCATGTTGATGGTGCCTGTGGCCAGTGTTTTGTAGGCATCCATTTTGCAGTTCAAGAGGGTCCGCATCTTTGAGCGCTTTCTGCGCTGCAATATGATCTCCAGCTTGTTGCCTTCTCCCTTTAGGATGTGGGGATATCGCAGGGAGAAGGTCAACGTCAGGTCATTCTCCCCGTGTCCACTTGGGGGCAGCATGATCTTCTGGGACCTGAGAATGTGCTTGGATCCCTGCATCCTGATGGCTATAACTGCCGATTGCAGCTCACGCCCAAGGTCCCCGCAGACCACCAGCTTCTTCACAGTGAGGCTGCACAACCTGGGCACGCTGGTGGGGCAGGAGACGTCCACCTCCCAGTCAGGGAACTGATCCACAGACACCGGCCTGTTGAGTGCTGCTGGTGCACCGGCCTGGCTTCCGGTTGTTGACGAAGATGCAGACGCCTGCACCATGTTGGTTTTCCTTCTGTTCAGGGTGAATGATCTCTCTCCCTGGGGTGGGACAGAGGAGGGACATGCCGTCAGAGGCAGCTCATGAAGTGCCAGGTGGGATGGTCACTGCAGCTAAGACTGAACCCACAAGCACTCAGTGATGATGGCAAGAGGTGGGACACAGGTGACCACAGGAAAGAAAAGGTTCTTAGTGAAATAGACCCAGAGACATGGAAGTAGGGTATAGACTGAGAGAACGCAGAAGAGGGAGTTGGGGGAGGGAAAAGATAAAACACAGAACTTACATGCTATATGGCTAAACATGGACATAGACACCCATGCTGGGGATGAAGTGTGTGAGGGGACTCGGGAGCAGGGAGTCAGGGGAGGTAAGGAGAAACATCTATAACAAAAATTAATCAATTGAAAATGAAGAAACAAAACAAAAGGTTTATGGCAGGAAATGTAGAATTGAAGTGGGGAGAGAGGAAACACTTCAGTATCTCAGGTCACTATTTTGGCAGAGGGTGGACAGCACCCCCTGTATTAAACTATCACACCTGGGTGTCTGACTAAACACCCCATTCTATGATGAGAACGCAGAGATTTTCCTGGGGTGGAGGGTCAGGATATTAGGACTGTGGGATGTTCAGAGCAGCACCACTGAAATGGTAACGAGAGGGAATCAAGTCCGGATCTAGTTGCAGTGAAGACAGTGGATCGTCATGGTAACCAGTCCTCCTCTGCTGTGTTTTGCAGCCCATGGGCCCCCAGTTCCTTAC
>NW_023425354.1:36383724-36401932 GCF_014108415.1 Molossus molossus | reverse complement strand
GGGGAAGGAGAACCTAATCTCACAGGTCCTCAGACTTTCACTTGCCGTAGAATTACCTTGAGTACTTTCAGATGCAAATTCCCACGTCCCAGATCCCAACCCACTGGATCCTAATGTTTGCAAAGGATGCTGGGAACCTGCATTTTATCACGTGCCCCAGACGATTCAGATGCAGGTAATTCACCAGCCACAGAACCATCGCCTTGTGTGTTCTTCACAAGACATGCCCATCAGCTGTGTTTCTCTTTCCTACAGACATGAACCCTGGCATGAATTTCCTCTCCTCTTTGCCAGGAAGAGTGGTCCCCTCTGTCTTTTTTTTTATTATTATACAAACCCAAGGACATTTTCCGATATTTTGTTTAGATAGAGTGTGAGGGAGAGAGAGAGAGAGAGAAACATCGACATAAAAGGGACACATCGAGTGGTTGCCACCCACACAACCCAACCAGGGTCGGGGACAAACTGCAATGGAGGTACGAGCCCTGAGTGGGAACCGATCCCGGGTCGCTTTGTACCACAGGCCGATGCTCTAACCACTGAGACAAACCGGCCTGGGCTCCTCTGTGTATTTTCCTCCTACTAGATTGTGAACTCATTAGGCGTTAGGTATTATCCCCATTCACAGTGCAAAGGAAATGGCCCAAACATAGAAGATGCTTAGTTGCTTGTTGAATAAATAAATGACCAAAAATTTAACCACTCCGCACCTCGCCAAAAGCCCTATATGCTATAAATTTAGTTGCACAAAAACCCCCTGGAGGTAAACCCATAGAGACAGACAGAGATCAGGGACTGTCGGGCTGAGCAGCGGGGAGGAGGAATGACTACCAGGTCCTGATGTGTGTGGATGATGATGCTCTGGAACTAGAGACTGGTTGTGATGTGACTATAGTCGCTAAATGTTGTGAATGCGCTTAGTGCTGCTGGAACGTACACTTGGAAGGATCATACAGTTTCCTTTGATTTTATTTAAATTAAGTTAATTTTATAGCATTTCATTACATTTTACTTAAAATATATTTTATTTTTAACTAAATAATATGAGAAAAATAGAGTCTAATATAAATCTGGGATTTTTTTCCCCTGTGAGGCTGGAGTTTCTTGGAAACCACAAGTAGGTGGTTCAGGGGCACTTGGCCAGTTGGCAGCTGGGCCCTGGGCGGGGTTGAGTGGCCTCCGTGTTCTGCTCAGGACGCCCCCAGTGGGAGGCTGGCTCTTGGCCTCTGGCCGCTCAGCTCTGAGACTGGGCACACACCAAAGCTGGCCCTCGGGGAGGTGACTCCTGGCATCCAGGAAGGACAGGGGTCAAAGGCAAGAACTCCTCTCACTGGGGTATCAGGATCCTGAGGACAAAACACACCGTCCAGGAGTCTCCTGCCCAACACTGCCTGGCTGACCTCCCACCCGTGGAAGTGTTCTCGTTAATAACAGAGCAGTTGGGGGCTCCCAGTGGGGGTCACCCCATTAGTTTCCAGGTTGAAAGCACATTTGCACTTAACAGGGTTTCTCTTTGTGTTTCTAGAGTCTGTCTCTACAGTAAACTAAATTGTTAACAGAAGAGCAGCTGGGCCCTCCTGGGCTCGGCCACGGCAGGGCGAGAAGGTGGATTTGGGGTTTCAGAAGAGGCAGACGGGGAAGTGCTGGACGTGGGAGGACCACTGGGCGTCCAGCTGGAGGGACTGCACGTCCTTCCACTCCACGCCGTCGATACGGACGTGCTGCACGTTCTGCTGGTGCTGGGCCGTGCAGACCAGGCGGCTGATGCCCTCAATGCACTGGCTTTGGGCCTCCACATCCTCCTCCTCAGTGTCCTGGTCCTTGGTGATGACACTCATGGACAAGCTGGGCGTGGCTCTGGCCTCACCCCTGCTGGGCAGCCTGCTGACCTGGAGAGACTGGAAGGTGTCCTTGAGCATATTGGTGGCAGTAGGCAGGTCTCTGTCCTCCGCATCTCTCTCCTTGTCTGTGGGCTGAGCTGCCGTCCAGTAATCCACCTGCAGCTCCATCGGCTCGGTGCAGACGCCCTGGCTGCGGGAGGAATTCCCACTCACGGACGGGGAGGAGGACGGGCTGTGAGAGGCCTCCTTGGCGGCTGGAGATGTGGACGGCAGGGTGGACGAAAGCACACTGGAGCACGAGGGGGCCGCATTAGCTGAGTCTCCTGAGGTGGCCGAGGACGGTTCCACTGTTTCCACCTTCACCAGCCCCAGGAAGGGAATGAACCTCTGTGAGGACTGCTCATCGGGGCTCTTTGGCTTGTAGGTGAGCTTGGCTTGAGCGATGGGCAGCTGGTGGACACAGCTGGCCCCCACGAGGTAGCGGGTGACTGCGAACGCGATGTCCTGCTTGTCCAGCTCGGTGCTCTGGGCCTCCAGCTTGGTGAACAGGTCCCGCCAGGCCCGATCCGGGAAGAAGTTGTTGTCGTGGTCATCCACGGAGCCCAGGTACCAGGGCACGGGGTGGGACCCCAGCGGGAGGACCTGGAAGCACAGGTAGGCCTGCAGCTCGGGCATCTTGGGGGACAGCTGCTCCACGCAGAGCCGCAGCACGGCGCTCAGGTAGTGCTGTGCCCCCACCACCGCGATCTTCATGGGAACTCGAGGCCGGGCATGGTGTTGGCTGTATCTCTCCATCTGCGACACGATGGTGCTGAAGGCCACCTGGAGGTCAGACTCAGAGCAGGTGCCCACCACTGGCAGATTTTGCTGCTGCAGGACGTCCCACAGGAACTGCCCCTGCCAGTCGGAGGTGTTGATGACAATGACATGGTCAGGCAGCTGGTCGTAGGGGTAGAGAATGGCCCTTAGCTGATCATGAACAGTTTTCTTGGGGACCTGCAGCTGGCTCTGTGGGTCTGGGCAGGTCTTGTTGTTCTGGCTGTTGGACAGCTCATCCAGTGGCCCCGCCTGCTGATCCCCCATGAGGGACATGCTCTGGCCTCCATGGTTGGCCTGCTTCCCCTCGAGCTGGGTGGAGGGACTCATGAGAGACTCTGGCTTTCTGAGAAGCCTGCTGGCCTGCAGCGTCTTTGTGAACTTGTCCTCCATGGAGGTCTCGGCCTCCGGGCTGTCCTCCGGCTGTGCAGGCTGCTCCTCAGGGGAGGCCGTGCTGTGGGAAACTGAGTTGGCAAAACTGTCATCCAGCTGCTGGCCTCCCGGGGCCCACATCTCTGGAGCGTTGGTGGGACTAAGAGGCTCCATGTGGCTCTGGGCACTTTGGATGCTGTCAGTATCTGTCTCCAAGGTGGACTGTGACAGGTATTCTATATATGGCTCGAGCTTGGTCTCAGGGGTGCTCGAGATGCTGTCATCACTCCACAAGTCAGAGCCAGTAGGGGTGGGCGTGCTGTGTGCAACTGGCTCTGAGATGCTGTCACTTGGCTGCTGGCCTCCCGAGGACCACATCTTTGCTGGCACACTGGCTGGACTCGGAGGCTCCTTCAGGCTCCAGGCACTTTGGAAGCTCCCGGACTCTGTGTGCAGGCTGGTTTGTGACAGGCTTTCTATGTATTTCTGGACCTGGGACTTGGGGGTGCTCAAGGTGCCGTCATCATCCTCCGTTTCGGGGCCACTATCGCTGGAATACTCCAGGGTGATGTTGATCAGGTTCAGGTCTTCCTCCATCCTGGGGCCATGCTCCCCAGTGTCCTGCTCAGAATCCAGGACCTCCTGGGACACTGTGAGCCTGGGCAGCAGCCCCACATCATTTGGCCAGAAGCTTTGATGTTTTATCATAGATGTAGTCTCTACTGATGACTGCCACTGCTTGTTGGGTTTCCCCGAGTCCATGTCATCCTTTTCCAGGTCTTGCCCACATGAGGTGTTTTTCCTGTCCTCCTGCCCAGAGTGGAAGCTCTCATTCCCCTCATACTTATTTGTGGCCTTGGCGATGGGGCCGGCCTGCATGGCACAGTCCTCATGCTCGATGGGCTGGCTGGTCAGGGAGAAGATCCAGATCTCGGCCACCTTGGGGTTGGCATCCTTGGGGCTGCTGCAGAGGCTCAACACCTGGTCTCCCTCGAGGGGTTGCTGCATCACCTCGGCCATGTTGATGGTGCCTGTGGCCAGTGTTTTGTAGGCAACCATTTTGCAGTTCAAGAGGGTCCGCATCTTTGAGCGCTTTCTGCGCTGCAATATGATCTCCAGCTTGTTGCCTTCTCCCTTTAGGATGTGGGGATATCGCAGGGAGAAGGTCAACGTCAGGTCATTCTCCCCGTGTCCACTTGGGGGCAGCATGATCTTCTGGGACCTGAGAATGTGCTTGGATCCCTGCATCCTGATGGCTATAACTGCCGATTGCAGCTCACGCCCAAGGTCCCCGCAGACCACCAGCTTCTTCACAGTGAGGCTGCACAACCTGGGCACGCAGGTGGGGCAGGAGACGTCCACCTCCCAGTCAGGGAACTGACCCACAGGCACCGTCCTGTTGAGTGCTGCTGGTGCACCGGCCTGGCTTCCGGTTCTGGACGAAGATGCTGACGCCTGCACCATGTTGGTTTTCCTTCTGTTCAGGGTGGATGATCTCTCTCCCTGGGGTGGGACAGAGGAAGGACATGTCGTCAGAGGCAGCTCATGAAGTGCCAGGTGGGATGGTCACTGCAGCTAAGACTGAACCCACAAGCCATTAATGATTATGGCAAGAGGTGGGACACAGGTGACCACAGGAAAGAAAAGGTTCTTAGTGAAATAGACCCAGAGACATGGAAGTAGGGTATAGACTGAGAGAACGCAGAAGAGGGAGTTGGGGGAGGGAAAAGATAAACCACAGAACTTACATGCATATATGGCTAAACAATGGACATAGACACCCATGCTGGGGATGAAGTGTGTGAGGGGACTCGGGAGCAGGGAGTCAAGGGGAGGTAAGGAGAAACATCTATAACAAAAATTAATCAATTTGAAAATGAAGAAACAAAACAAAAGGTTTATGGCAGGAAATGTAGAATTGAAGTGGGGAGAGAGGAAACACTTCAGTATCTCAGGTCACTATTTTGGCAGAGGGTGGACAGCACCCCCTGTATTAAACTATCACCCTGGGGTGTCTGACTAAACACCCCATTCTATGATGAGAACGCAGAGATTTTCCTGGGGTGGAGGGTCAGGATATTAGGACTGTGGGATGTTCAGAGCAGCACCACTGAAATGGTAACAGAAGGGAATCACGTCCCGGACTAGTTGCAGTGAAGACGTGGATCGTCATGGTAACCAGTCCTCCTCCTGCTGTGTTTTGCAGCCCATGGGCCCCCAGCTCCTTACCTGTAGTGGCCAGGATGCAATTCTCAGGGCGTCCAATGGCAAAGCAACATACTTGGTACCATGAGCCCCATGTCCTTTGGGGAAAAACATCACTACTAATCACGATGGTGTGTTAGACTGGGACAAGTTGTGCAGGAATTACCAGGCATTCATGGACACCTGGGGATGGGCATTAAAGAGGCAATATCTGCGGACAAACAAGGTCACTACATAATTCTAAAGGAATAGATCCAACAAGAAGATAGAACTTGGGTAAACACATATGGACCCAGTATAGGAGCACTGAAATGTATTTTTAAAAACTCTTGGAGGACATTAAGAAAGAAATTGACAGCAACATAGTCACAGTAGGGGACTTTAACACCCCACTGACTTCACCAAATAGATCTTCCAGACAAAAAATTAAACAAGGAAACAGTGACCCTGAGTGGCACACTAGATCAAATAAACCTAACAGACTTTTCACCCATAATTGTAGAGGCCACATCCTTCTCACATGTACATGGGAAAGTCTCAAAGAGGGACCCCATGTTAGGACACAAACTGAGTCTCTGCAAAATACAAGAGGGTTGAAATCATATCAAATGTCTTTTCTGATCACAATGGCATGAAATCAGAAGTCAACTAAATAAAAACACACAAAAGCCTTCAAACACATGGAGGCTAAAGTGCATGTTATTAAACAATGAACGGGTTACCAATGAGATCAAGGAAGAAATAAAAAATTCCTGGAAAAAAAATAAAAATGAGCACAGAGCAACACCAAGTCTCTGCGACACATCAAAACCATTCTGAGAGGGCAAATCATAGCACCACAGGCCAAACTCAAGAAAGAAGAACAGTAGCTAATGAACTATCTAACCCTACAAGTAAATAATTAGAAAGAGAACAGAAGAAAAGCTCAGAGTAAGTAGAAGAAAAGAAATGATAAAGATCCCAGTGCAAATAAATGACAGAGACTAACAAAAAAATTATATATAGATACAAGATCAATAAAAAGAACCCTGGTTCTTGACAGAGATAAGGAAAGCGGAGATCCTCTAGGGAGACTCTTCAAAAACCAGAGAGGACCCATAAATAAAATCAGAAATAAAAACAGGTGAAGTAACAACAGAAATATAACAATTCTAAGAAACTATTCCAAACAATTAGGACAACCTGGGAGAAATGGAAAATTTCCTAGAAAGAGCAGTCTTCCCAAACTGAATCAGGAAAAATCGCAGAGCCAGAATAGACCAAAATGATGATGATAATAATGACGAAATTGAAGTAGTATTCACAGATCTCTCAGATAACTAGTCATGAACCAGACAGCCTCACAGCAGAGTTTGATCAAATATTCAAGAAGAACTAACTCTTCTCCTCCTGAAACTATTCTAAAACATTCAAGAGGAAGGAAGAGTTCCAAGCTCTTTTAAGAGACCATCATTATCTCAATTCCAAAACCAGGTAAAGTCACTACAAAGAAAAAAACCTACAGGCCAATATCCCTGATGAACATAGAGGCCAAAATCCTAAAACAACAGCAACAACAACAATAAAACATTAGAAAATTGGATCCAGGTATATATTTTAAAAGATTATTCAACATGAACCAGTGGGATTTATCCCAGGGATGCAGGCTTGGTACAATATTGGTAAATCGATAAAAGTGATACATCATATAAACAAAATGAATGATAACAATTATTTGATCGTATTAAAAGTTGTGGAAAGAACATTCAACAAAACCCAGCTCCCATGTGTGATAAAAACTCTCAGCAGAGTGGGAATAGAGGGATTATACCCAATTTAATAAAGGCCATATATAAAAAGCCTACAGCCAACATCATAATCAGTGGCAAAAATTAAAGTGTTTCCCTTAAAAAAAGGAACAATCAGGGATGTCAGCTTTTACCAGTATTCTTTAACATAGTACTAGAAATTATCGCTACAACATTCAGACAAGAAGAAAAAATAAAAGGCACCTTAATAGAAAAGGAGAAAGTAAAACTGTCATTATTCAAACATGACATGATATTGTACATAGAGACCCCTAAACACTCCACTAATAAGCTACCAGATTTAAAAAATGATTGAACATGAAGCAAAATGGCACCAAAGTCTCATCTGATATTTATAAAAATTTGAGGACAGTGTCTTGGCAGCTGGTCTGAAAGTGGCTGGACAGCGAGAGTGGGTGGGGAGGAGATGGGGATCCAGATCCCCAGACTCTAGAAGGATCTCAGGGGAGTAGCAGGGCGGCTTCTGGACCTTGGGGGCCACATTAAGTGCATGGGGCCCTGGAGTTTGGGTCACCTCGGCACCTACACTCACCCTGAGGCGGCCGTGCTGCACCCCTGTGGGGGGGCGGGGCTCCTGTGCCTCCTGCAGGGGGATGGAGCTGAGGACCCATCTGTGAGCTCCTGTCCGCTGTCCTGTGTGGAGCTCTGTGAAGACAGTTCCCAGTCACCAGGCAGAAAGCCTCAGAGCCTGTGTGTGCTGCTTCTCAGACCCCTGGGACCCTGCACTCCAGACACACATACGCCATGATTTGCTCAGACCTCCACTGGGGAGGAAAAGGCACGACAGGCTGAGGGCCGAGGACTCTCCCTGGAACAGATCAGAGGCCCCTGGGGAAGCCCCCTCCACCTGCCTGCCCTGCCCTGGGCTGTGATCTTGGCAGGGCCTCATGTTTCCACCCCCCAGCAACTGCTCCTGCCCAGGGGTCCTCCTTCACGTTCCTTCCCCACCACCCCCCACATGAAGGGAGGGTGTGTGGGTTGCACAGGGATGGCCGCCTGGCCTGGATGGTCCGACCCAGGCCGCCTGTGTTACCTCGGTCCATCTCTTGAAAATGGGCAAAGACGTTGTAGATGAAGGTTGAACCCACGTCTGGAAGAACTCTCACTGCGGGGTCTCCGGAAACAAGAGCCCCGATGAGTGGGAACACAGCAAGAGAACATCTTGCTCTGTGAACTGTCTCTCACGACTGAACTGGCTGTTGGGCAGTTGCTAGAACGTGAGGCCTGGTTACCGGGTTCCAAGTTCTCTTGCAAAGTGACCTCACTTCCTGGGATGGCCTTCCCTGCGTCCCCTCATGTAATGGCAGCTGGACAGACAGTCCTGGGGACCGCTGACTGCTCACCCCCTTCTCCATGGAACACCATCTCTGCACACAGTGACCCCAACACACCCCTCTCCACAGCCCCCTTGAGGCCTGGGTGCAGCCAGGTCCTACATTTGAGGAGACAGATCTGGGTTCACACTCAGACTCTCTTTCTCACCTATTCTTGATCCTGGATAAGTCACTGTGCCTGCAGGGCCTGTCCAGCTCCGGCCTGCACATGGGATTATTCTGGCAGGTGCTCCTTAGGGAAGTTCAGGCACATGTGGGGTCGGAGCTGTAAGGCTGGGGAGGCTGTCATGGGAGGTAGTGCCTCCAACCTCATTTTCCTTCCTGTTGTCACCTCCCCTGTGTCTGCTTTACTTCAAATCTCACCCGTAGTCATTACATCTACTGTGTGAGTGTGTGTGTGAGCTCATATGATTTCACTGAAATACACGCACACACACACACGTATTTTTTTTTAAGTCTCTGTCATTTATTTCCACTCTGATCTTTATCATGTTCTTCCTTCTCCTTACTGTGGGGTTCTTCTTGTTCTCTTTGTAATTATTTCAGTTTTAGGGTTAGTTGATCAGAGACTTTCCTTGTTACGAGTTTGGCCTGCGGTCTGTGTGCGATGAGAACTTCCCTCTGCATTCTGACCGATGTGCGACCTGGGGAAGGCTGGGCCCCTCGGGTCACTGGCTTCTCTCCTCACTGACCCCCATGGTCTCCACCTTCCTGGTGGAGTGTGACTGTGTCCCCTCCACTTAAGTGTGGTTGTCATTAGTGACTCCATAGAAGATGGCAAAGTGATCCAACATCACTTCCATGACTTGGTTATAAACAGTCAGGGCCTGACCCCGTGCTCACTCTGACCTGTGTTCTCTGTCTGTGTCTCTCTCAGGTCACACTGAGGAATGAGCTTTGTGCTGGGCGTTGATGTCTGGACATCCACATGGCCCAGCACCGACGGAGACCAACAGGCAGAGCACTAGGCCTCCAGTCCCAACTGAATCCCAGGGACCCCGAGGGACCCCAGACCCTGAGGGACACAGTCCCTGCCTCAGCTGAGACCTCAGTGAGAGACACCGGCAGTCGTACCCGCTGAGCCACGCTGGGTTCCTCGTCACAGAACCTGTGAGCCGATGAGTGTTTGTTGGTTAAGTCTCCAGGGTGGGGTAACGCGGTCCCACAGCAACAGGTCACTCTTACAGTCCAGCACCGGCCCTGGCCCTGCCCTCCTCCCTCCCTCATCTCCCCCAGCTCCCGCAGCCAGCCCACCTCCTCCTCCTGCCTCTCTGTGCAGACACCCTCTGCTCCACGTGTCTGCACAGCTGTGCCTTCTGCCAGGCTACATGCCCGGAGTGTGTGCAGGGCTGGCTCCTTCTGGTCCTGCCGCTGGGAACATACATGTCAGCTCAGGGCAACTTCTCAGCCCCTCACCTGGAGCCTCCAGCCCTCCTCGTGGCACCTGCTCTGTCCCCGCAGAGTAATGGCTCGTTCCTCTCACGTGCTGTTTGTGTGCTGTGCCCCCCTTCCCTGCACGGGGAGCTCCTGGAGGGCGGGGGCCTGTTGGGTTTGTTTTCAGCAGGGACCCAGTTTGAGTGCTCAGGGCACCGTTGCTGAGGGAACAGATAAGCAGATCCATCCACCACAGATCAGCTCAGTTACAGCCCCACCGACTTTGTCAGTTTAGATGGACTAGATGGAGAACTACGTAAGTTCATCCTGTGATTTGAACCTCTCGTGGGTGTACTACCTTATGCTGAGTTACTGAGTCACCTGCCACATTTCCGTAGCTTGTTACTATTATTTTCTCACAAGGGGTGCTGTGTGGGTGTTCAGATTGGAGATGCACCCTTCACATGGGCATTCGGGAACCCAGAATTCTTCCATCATGTGCCTTCTTCATCCCCAGGACGTCACCCCCTGTGCTTCCACCAGCCTGAGGGGACAGAACACAGAGACATGCACACTGGGGGGTTGTCACCAGGTCTGCGGTGGCACTCACCCATCCCTGTCGTCTTCCACTGGCCACGACAGCTCATAGGGCCACAAGGGGGCTGGGAATGCCATCCAGCTGTGCCCCAAGTCGGGAGAATGAATTTTGATGGATGATGAAAGTCCTCTGACACGTGAGTAACTCATCTAGAATGACTGTGTTGTCCACGTCTCTACTGAGCATCTGCCGTGTGCCGAGCACCGTGCTATGTGGGAGACTGAGACTGATTGTGCAGCATCTTGGCCTGGGACAAGCTCCTGATCTACAGAAGGAGGTGAGACGTGGCATGAAGTGCCCTGCATTTTAAGGAAAAAGAATAAGGTGAACGTGCTCTGACAGTTCAATGAATGATTCTACATGTGGAAGCTACCTGGAGCCCACAGCAGTCGGACTTCACTTTCGGAGATGACCAAGATGTGGTTGGGAGAAGATGCCAGCAGGAACTCTAGAAGCAGGTCAGGTAGGTACAACATGTAATAAGAAATACTGTGCAGCCATGAACTCACAGATTTAACATTGTTAAAGGGCAGAGGTCATATTAAATGAAAAGTGAGTATATAGAGTGACCTTATATTTGGAATAACTTTATGTCTAAATGTGGATGAAAGCATACAAATAGGTTGAGGGGTAGGGTTCCGATCTTACATGTTAATTGTTCAGTGAGAAGGCTTCCATCAATATACTTTGGTTTCATGTACTATTTCCTTCAACCGGACATAAGGAGGTGTGATTTGGACATGTTATCCCCACACTTCCCTGCCCCACCCCAGGGCCTCTGACCTTTTCTGTCCCGGAACCCAGGGTCTGAACTAGGAGCTCAATACACACTCTCTGAAATGCCAGATTGGGACAAAGCCTGTGTTTTCCTGGTGTGAAATGACAGGACAATCACTTCTACTAGAAGGCACCCCCACATCTTGACTCTCACCTGTTGTAGTTGGTCTAAGCACAAGCCCAGGCAAAGACTCAGTTTGGTGTCTGCTTCTACTGCTGACAGAACCAGGAGCCCCCACACGTGCCATGTCTCACTCGTCCACTGGAGGGCAGTGCATCACAGCTCCCGACAATGACATTGACCCACTGCCAGTTTTTACAAGTTCGCCTTCTTCAGAAGGTGCTTGATAAACTTTGAGGTTTCTTTAAGGAATATTTATTAAATTTATTCTTCAATTTTATTTGGAAGCTAATGAAATCTCCCTCCAACTAGCAAAAATAAGGTGATCCACTGCCTAGCAGACGTCACTTGTGACACAGAAGTTCCACCTTCTGCGTCCATCTCCATCCCTACCTCTCCCCCTCCATCCATGTATAAAGACCTACCTCGTTAAGTGTCTTCTGCCCTTATGTGTGATGTATTCGAGATATTTGTCAATCATGTTTCCCCTTTTTGGTGATATGGGCCTTTGTTTTTGGTGATACGGGCCTTTGGGTAGCAAGTAGTCTGCTCGTAAGACCGTCGAACTGTCCCCGGAACCTGGGAGACCTGATTGAGTGACCAGCAGGAGCTCTCAGGAGAATCAGTCTGGCGGTCTCTGCACATCTCTAGTTACAGGTGTGTGACTGTTGGAGGTCTGTACCCCCCATCCCCCAGGGTGTCCACTAAGAAGTAACCCTGCATGTCAATCTTTTCACAGGTGCACCCCCAAGGCCTTGCAGGGGCACAGTAGGCATCTTATTATTTATCAAAGAAAAAGTTATGTTATCCAAGGGGTTCACCCACTGTCTGTAACCTGAAGTCTGTGACCGTCACAATCATCCCGCCCACCCACTCAGCTCAGCATCTGCTCCGTCCACAGAGAAAGGGGGGAGGGGTGCTCACTCTGCCCTGTCACCACCCTGTCAGACTTGAAATTCTGCTGACTTTCATCCTCCCTGTTTGCCCCTTTCATGACCCCAGAAGAACTTGGCCCATTTACCTTGTCCCGTTAGATTTAGATTTGGGGCTTGTCTGTGAAGATTACTTGTCCTATATCTTTAAGGAAAAGGACAGGAATGGGGATATGTTCAGTGTTCTAGTTTCTGTCCTTGGTGGGGGCCACACCCACGGACCACCACAATCAGAGCCCCGGAGCGGCGCCCTTTCTGGGGAAGCCAGTGAGCCCAGCCCAACGTGTGGCCTCCAGAGACCCCAAGACACAATAACGTGTCTCCTCTTTCCAGTACGGTCTATCTTCTGCTTTCCTTTGCCTAGTTATTCTTTCTAAACTGCCACTTCTCGGTGAGTCTAACTGGACTTTCCATGGGGTGCGTTTACCCGGAATGTTCACTGTGCCCTCCTGTGGCCTCCAGCATAACTGGCACCTCTCTCAGCAGGGCCTTGTGCCCACCTCTGCCCAGCTCCCTAGGGCAGCCAACAGGCCAGGTCCCAGAGGTGAGCAGGACAGAGCCCTCTGCTGGGCCACAGCCATGCTCTTCCTTCTCAAGCATGGATCAGCACCTGGGGATCTAGGAACTGCAGTGAGTGAGCAGGAGCCGAGGTCTCAACACGGTGCCTCGTGCCTACCAGCTCCTGCGTCAGCGTGACCCGAGAACATAGGGGAGAGGGTCCTCCTGAAACAGGGGTTCTGTGGAGGGCATTGGGGACACAGGCACTTGTCATGTGAGTGGGACACTCAGCACTGCCCAGAGGACTGGATGCCTTGTCCTGTGTCCTGGCTCCTGGGCTGTGCGCTATCCTGGTGCATCTGTGTGTGTTAGCTTGTGTGAGTGTCCCCGTGGAGGTGAGCGTCACCCTGTCTGCTGAGTTGATCCTCATAACGGTTTGTTAAATGCCAAGAGCTGGGTGTCTGGGGAAGCCCACCTGGTGATGCGTGTTCAGGTGAGCGAAGTTCAAGCCCATCCCGGAGTCCAGACAACCTCCGGGCGCCATTGAGGAGACAGGACTGAGGAGGGGCCCAGAGGAGAGGCCACTAAGGATCAGTTCTCTTTGTCTGTCACAGGAGGACCGTGTCATTAGCCTTGGGCTCTTCAAGGTCAGGTAAGGGCTAGGAGCGTAGGGTTTCCGGAAGGAGCAGGATCCAGGGGCCGCCTGCGCAGAGCGCCGGCTCCCCCGCAGATGGGGTCTCTGTGGGGCCAGGAGGCCGGTCGGCACCCATCTGCACCCCCAGGGCCACGTCTCCATGTGCCACTGCTGCCTCGGGAGGCAAGACTGCTGGTCACCGCAAGGAACCATCGCGCCGGGGCTCCCAGAGCTGGAGTCCGGCTTCCTCGCTGCCCAGCCTTCCCGTGCCTGTCCTGGGCTCCTAGGTCCTGATGGGTCCATCACTTGCAGCCCCCCCTCCAGCGTAGCTTCCTGTTTCCTGCCTCCATGCCAGTCTTTCCAATCCCTTCCTCTGCCTGAAATGCCTTTCAATGCCTGGTTAACATCATATATCTCGACTGAGCATAAATGTCAACTTCTCTTTAGTGGTTCTCTTTATTTTTAATTTATTTATTTATCCTTACCCGAGGACATTTTTTCCCATTTTTTTTTTTGTTCAGATAGAGTGGGAGGGAGAGAGAGGAAGAGAGAGAGAGAGAGAAACATCGATGTGAAAGGGACACATTGAGTGGCTGACACCCGCACTACCAACCAGGGCCGGGGACAAACTGCAACTGAGGTACGTGCCCTTAGCGGGAATCGAATCCGGGTCTCTCTGGACTGCGGGCCGACGCTTCAACCGCTGAGCCAAACCGGCCAGGGCTAGTGGTTCTCTTTGTAAGCGGACGCACGGTACTTCTCCACAAAGAAGGGTCTCCTTCCTCCTTTGTGCCGCCTCTCACCCTGAGTCCACTTGTGTTATAGCAACCACATCACGACATTGTCCCCATGTGTCTGTACTCCGTCCAGAGTAAAAGGGAAAACACTTTACTTCACTGATCTCTAGTGCCTAGCAGTTCCGGCACATAATACTCACTCTAAAAGCTTTTCCATCAAAATATATTTGTCCAAACTCTAGTCCATCCCATTCAATGTTAACAGCAATCAGAAATCTAAAACCTCCCGTTTCACGGTCCGCTGTGAGACTTAGGAAAGGGCCCTGGAAAATGGAGCCAAACTAAAAGTGTAATTTGAAATAGGAAACAGCTTCTGTTCAGACCGCAGTCCTGAGCTGCCAAGAGCAGGAGACGGTCCACCGAGGCGGGTGGCTGCCCGTCCAGCTCCCTGCTGGGACGCAGAGGTCCTCTGACGACACGTGGACCCTGGGGTGCACCTGCCCTCCCTGTATGTCTCCAGCCTCGCTTTAATCTCACAATGCTCTCAGCTGCCACTGTGAAATCAGGATGAGGTGGGCAGACAAACACGTGTTCATCTTTCTGGTCCGGTTTGGAACCCGCCCTAAGGAGAGCCTCGTGTAATGTTCCGGAGGCGGGCTCTGTTCTCAAGCCCACAGAACTCACGGGCAATGGCAGGACGCGTCACGCTCCGTTAGAACTTTCTGTTTCTATACGGTGTCAACCCAGAGGGCCGATCTCCTTCGGGGGACATGTCTGGTCCAAAGTTAATCCCCAGTTGTCCTGAGACGCTGTAGCTCTGCCGTACAAGGGGGTGAGTCCATCCCCACCAGGGTGGTGAGAGCCCTGAAGGGATTGCTTTAAGGGAGAAGCCAGGCCCCCTCCACAACCTTGTTCAGCCTCGGGGCGTGAGAAGGAATTGCCGCTGGGCTCTGGGGAGACCGAAGGGCCTCAGGAACAGGCCTGGGCTGAGAGAGGCTGACACCGAGGTGATCTGGAAGCGGAGCCTGCGGAAGAGAAGAGCGCGGACCGGGCCCTGGACCGTGCCCGCTCCACTCTCGTGCTCTGCGTAAACGAGGAGCTGCTCCGGGGGAGGTCGGTGCGAGTGGAGCGTGGTGCGCCTGTCCCCCGTGCGGGCTGCAGGGTCAGTGTTCACAACCATTTGCTGTTTGTTGAACCCTACACATTCTGCAAAGTGGAAGCCAAGAGGGGTTTAAGACCATGCTTTGCCCACGTGCTGGTGGGGGATGAAGTCAAATGAAATGTGGTTTCCTAAGGACACTCCTGACATAAAGTGTCCCTGTGCCGATGCCCGTTGGTCAATTCAACCCAGAGTCCCGCTGTCCTGAGTGTCAAGTGTTCACATCCTTAGAGCCAGATGGCCCCTCAGAGACAGGCTGTTCCCAAGCTACACCTGATAGGAACTCGCCGAAGCCCAGAGAAAACAGACGTGCTCAGCACTATGAAGGTCGTTGGTGACAGAGTGGTGACCATAACGCAGGTCCCCTGACTCTCAGCGAACACCCCTGCTGGTTCCAGTCTGTGCAAACTGCTAACCCGTCTTCCATCGAGTTCCCCAACTTTACGTGTCTCGTGAATAATCAGCTCATTACATTGGATGGGCCCTTTACACCCGTTATCTCGTGTGACAGAGTTGAGTAACCCCCGGGGAATGATGCTCATTCCTGTTTGACACTCTGGAAACCCGAGACCTGATGAAACGAGTCTCTCCCCTGAGGCTCACAGAGAGTTGTGACTGGAGCTCAGAACCCCTGACCCTCAGCCTACTTGTTAACTTCTAATCACATTTTAAAATTTATTGATTGATTTTGTCGTTCCACTTATTTAGGCATTCATTGGCTGATTCCTGTGTGTGCTCTGACCGGGAATTGAACCCACAGCCTTGGCGTATGGAGATAATGCTCTAACCAACTGAGCTCCCGGCCAGGGCCTCTAATCACATTTGCTTGTGGATTATTTTTTCATTCAGCCAGTGAGGACTCAGTGCGAGTCTGTCATGTGCCCGCACTGGGGCCACGATGTCGAGTCCTGCCCTGCTCCTTGGCGATTCCTACACGACTGGGACCAGAGCAATACAGGGGTTAAAACACACGGCTATGGGATTCTGTAAGAGGCCACAGAAACCATTTGGGAGATGCACAGGGCCTAACAGAACAGGTGGGTTTTGAATGGGCCCTGAGAGGTGAGCTCAGTTTTGCAGATGGAAAGAGAGCAAAGGGAACGGTGTGGAGAACAGAACAGCCCAGAGGAGCTGATGTGCTTGATCCACACCCAGGTTGCTCCCCACGCCCGGCCCCCATCCGTACATGTCGCCCATGTGTCTGCTGGGTACGGTCTTTGGTGTCCTGGCCCGGGCAAGGATGGCCGGGTCATAGAGAATACATGTGTGCAACTACGTGTCGCTCCAGCGTGCACTTCACAGGAGTTGTGGTCAGTACCATGTAGGCTTCACGGCTCTCCTTCCCTTTGTCTCAATATGACTGGATAAGATAACTGCTGCTTTTCATTCGGGGCTTCCTTTTATTTCCCTCTTTCCCAGGGCTGTGCTTGAGGACGGGAAGGGTGGACACCTGGGGGCCCCCAGGCTCCTGGGCACCCACCCCTCCCGGCTGCCTCCACAGACCACTGGGAGGTTGGTCAGGCTCACCTACCGGAGGGGGTTCTTCATGCCAAGATGGGGCACCCAGAGGGTGTCAGACACATGCTGGGATTAGGAGGCACCTGTGTGTTTGTCCTTCAAGACTAGAGGGTGAGGCCACAGCAGAGGCCTGAACACCGTCTGTTCTGGGTTCTGGCTCTGGGCTGCGTGTTGGATGAGGGTAACGGGGACCAATCAAGTCATCTCTCCTGACTGGCATGTTCTCCATTTGCTTTTCTTCCCCCCCTACATTGTCTGAGGACTTCTTAGTGCTCGGCCTCCTCCTCAGCCCTGGGGTCAGAGAGAAGAGTCCCTGCAGCTCTGCCTTCCTGGGGCAATGGTTTCACCCCTCTGTCCTCTGGCCTTCGTCCTCCGTCACATGGATGCCCAGAAACATGGAGCTGTGCCTGGCACGATGGTGGGAACCTTCCATGGTGCGATGGATCCCGGGCCGGATGCTGGCATTTCTCCCGCATTGTGCAGTGAAAAGGAGTGAAACGGGGTGCCCAACTTCAGCCCGGCCCCTTCTGGAAATTCCCCGGTGACCACGCATGCCAATGACAGGTGCTGAGACTGTTCTCCACGGTCTTTCCCAGGCCCACACGTGGGCCAATGGTGACATCTTCACACCGCCTCTCTCCATGGCATCACCTCACTACACCTCCTGGGAGATATTCTGGGGAGAGGTAAAGGAGCAAGTCTCTGCTTTGGTCCCGGAGGTGGGAATGGAGGCCCACATGAGGACAGGACTTGTCCCTGGGCACCCTCATCGCACTGGCCAGTGGAGGGCAGGACACGGGAGACTCCCTGTGATGCAGTCACCTGCCTTGGTGGCCAGGGCAGTATGGCTCCTTCCCTGGGATCAGCCGTCCTCCCTCTGCCCCAACATCTCAACGGGGCCACAGGCAGCTGATGGGAAAGATCAGCTGAAACCACGGCCTGGTGGCCTGGCCCTGGGGCATGTGCCACAGCAGGAGCTGCAAGTGGCCCAGGGGAGGGAGGGGCAGGAGCTGGGCAGGGCTGGCCGGGCACTTCTGTCCTTGGGAGGCCCAGCCACAGGGAGGAGACTTGTCTGTCAGTCTCCTGCACAGAAGCCCCAGGACAGGACCCTCCACTAGGGACTGGAGAAGAGACGCCCTGTCTCAGGAGGCTGCTCCTCAGATGTGGCTCAGCCACTGCCGTCCACAGGGGGCCAGCAGCACAGCTCCCCCTGCAGAGAGTCCCCTCGGGCTGGGAGACCTCATCTCCACCGTCAGGTAGCAGATGAACGCTGTCAGCCAGGGCTGTGGCTGGCTCTGACGGCCACCTCTCTGTGACCAGTAGAAATGGAGACTAACACTTAGTAAGTATTCACAGTGGGGACGTAGCTGGGCCCTTGGTATTATTCTGTCGTATAATGATCTCCCTGTTTCCACTGGGCTGCAGGGAGGTGTTTGCACGGCTGCTGCCTCTGCCCCACGGACTCCTTGTCAGGTGGTTGGGAC